>NC_060195.1:30634631-30834631 GCF_021184085.1 Oncorhynchus gorbuscha
ACAAAATGGCTGCAGTGAGTCTATCCAGCCTGACAGATCAGAACATCGTCACACACCACCGCCCACATGCCCTGACCTCAGGACTATCACCTAGTGTGTGTGTGTGTGTGTGTGTGTGTGTGTGTGTGTGTGTGTGTGTGTGTGTGTGTGTGTGTGTGTGTGTGTGTGTGTGTGTGTGTGTGTGTGTGTGTGTGTGTGTGTGTGTGTGTGTGTGTGTGTGTGTGTGTGTGTGTGTGTGTGTGTGTGCCCAGTTCCCTGCACATTGCTCAAAGGGTCAGGCCAGGCCAGGTGAATACTCATAATGCCAATGACTGCTTTGAGCACCTGAGACTCAGTGTTCAGAGGACATCTGCCTCATCATCAGAGCCAAAACTGCCTCTCTTCAGGCCTGCACACTGAATGCACGTACACAACATGGCCCCATTTTCATTCAAATTATTGTCCATTGAATGTAGAGAGGCAAAGGAACCTTTGGCTGTAGACTATTGAGACAGCCTGGGACTGTAAGACGGTGCCCCTTGGCCTGTAGGATTGAAGGCCTGTAGGATTGAAGGGCTGTAGGATTGAAGGGCTGTAGGACACTGCAGGGAAACAGGACATTCTCACTACCAGGCCAGAGAAAACAGAACATCAGATCACCACAGCTGAGAGCCTGAGGGTTTACTGTCATGAATTGAAATAGACTGAGGGTAACGATGATAAGACTCGGGGGTACATGTCAGTAGAAGCAGAGTTGCCTCCCTCCATCCTCAAAACCATGAACTGAGATGACAGCATACTGTTGGAGTGACTCCACAAGGAAGGATGATTAAAGAAAATGTACACGACATGTTCTCGCTTCTCTGTACTTACATCAGATCACACACAGTCACTACACAGACTTATGGATAGAGCTGACAAACTGTGAGTGTGGTCTCAACTCCCCTCAGCAGAATATTTGAGTGTGTGCAGGAGTGTGAGAGAGAGGATAAAGTCACTAACAAATCATCCAGACATCCCTGATATCTAATCAAGGATCTTAATGGGGCAGGGGGAGAAGAGGAATCATATATGTGAGAATCAGAACTTCTAACCCCACTTTCCAAAAGGCTAGATAAGAAGCAAGCACGCACACACGCACACACGAACCCACGCATGCACAGCACACACACGAACCCACGCATACACAGCACACACACGAACCCACGCATACACAGCACACACACGAACACACGCATGCACAGCACACACACGAACCCACGCATACACAGCACACACACGAACACACGCATGCACAGCACACACATGAACACACGCATGCACAGCACACACATGAACACACGCATGCACAGCACACACACGCACACAGCTCAATGCATCCTGATCACCATACACAGCAACCATGCTCAAATACTGCTCAAAGTCCAATGTTAATCTTCAGACAGAGCAACACACTGTAGAGAAACAGCTGCTCACCAGATGACTGGGTCAGTGAGGAATGAAGTACAGTATTAACAACAGCTGTGGGAAAGCAGTTTCTTCCCATATCAATGTGGACAGTCACAAGGTCTAGAAACTACAGGGCCTCGGCTCAGGGTGGGATTCAAAATGGCTGCCAAGGCAGGGGACTGCTAAATTCTGCTCCAGAGGACTACAGCCTTGACATATGTCAGCAAACCACTGTTCTACAGTTCAAAGGTCATCCAAGTGGGGATCTGAACCAGAAGCAAGAAGTCATATCCAAGGGTCACCCACACACCATCCACATCTATACACTGGACTGGACCATTCAGGGCTAGACCGAGGGGTGTATGGGTCAGTGGGGTCTGACCCCCACAGAGACACAGTGAGTTCAAGGGTTTATGGTCCATAGTAAAAGCCTTCCTCACTGACAAGCCTGAGAACCAGGGTTTAGTGGTTAAAAAGTGGTTTAAATGGGTAAAACGGACACAGATGTGGGGTGATAATGATGATAGACTTTTTCCAGAGGGACAGAGGTTTCCTCCATAAAACCTCAAGCGTTTTTGTGTCATGTCAGATGTTTACGAGGCATGTGCTACTCATCTACACAGAAACATTCAACACAAACACATACAAAATGCCTGTGCAGTATGTACACAAACAGACAGCCTGCTCTCTATGCCAGGGCCACACTCCATCTACGGACACTGACTGAAACTACACCACCTCCAGCATTAGATACTATGTCCCCCCATACAATAAAGCCAGCATCATGACCACCTTACTAAGAATTTAACAACATTGACATACAATAGGATCACCACGTTGTGAAAAAGAGTGTGACCATCACCTATTTTATGAGGTAACCTATCAGTTGACGGGACACACTCTTTTCACACCACTTCGATACAAAATGATTTTCGTGGCAGGTTAGGAGAGCATTTTCGCTATCCCTAACCCCTTTCCTAATCTTAACCTCAGTCTCCTAACCTGCTATGTTAATTATCCTAACATGCTACGAGAAAGTCCCTTCGGTATCGAAGTGCCATGAAAAGAGTGTTTCCAATCGGTTGGCCTGGTGACTTGCTGTGTGTGGCAGTGGCCTGGTGTGTGGGATTAGTATTATGGGCTGCATGTGAGAGACATATGGAGGGCATTTCCTCCCTGTGTGTGTGTGTTACCCAGTACACATGGAGGCCTGTGGGCAATGGAGCTCTAATGACCCCTTTATGATGTCTGTGGTGAGGGAGGAGAAAGAGGGATCAAGGAGCTCTCCTCAGTGATACAAACAAGATGTCACTATACTAGCATCATATAGAGGAATATAGCAGTTTACTCATCTGTCTCTCACTCTCCTTTTAACACAGTAGTTTACTCATCTGTCTCTCTGTCTCTCTCCTTTCAACACAGTAGTTTACTCATCTGTCTCTCTGTCTCTCTCCTTTTAACACAGTAGTTTACTCATCTGTCTCTCTGTCTCTCTCCTTTCAACACAGTAGTTTACTCATCTGTCTCTCTGTCTCTCTCCTTTTAACACAGTAGTTTACTCATCTGTCTCTCTGTCTCTCTCCTTTCAACACAGTAGTTTACTCATCTGTCTCTCTGTCTCTCTCCTTTCAACACAGTAGTTTACTCATCTGTCTCTCTGTCTCTCTCCTTTTAACACAGTAGTTTACTCATCTGTCTCTCTGTCTCTCTCCTTTTAACACAGTAGTTTACTCATCTGTTCCTCTGTCGCTCTCCTTTCAACACAGTAGTTTACTCATCTGTCTCTCTGTCTCTCCTTTCAACACAGTAGTTTACTCATGTGTCTCTCTGTATCTTTCCTTTCAACACAGTAGTTTACTCATGTGTCTCTCTGTCTCTCTCCTTTCAACACAGTAGTTTACTCATCTGTCCCTCTGTCTCTCTCTCGTTTCAACACAGTAGTTTACTCATCTGTTCCTCTGTCGCTCTCTCGTTTCAACACAGTAGTTTACTCATCTGTCCCTCTGTCTCTCTCTCGTTTCAACACAATAGTTTACTCATCTGTCCCTCTGTCTCTCTCTCGTTTCAACACAGTAGTTTACTCATCTGTCCCTCTGCCTCTCTCTCGTTTCAACACAGTAGTTTACTCATCTGTCCCTCTGCCTCTCTCTCGTTTCAACACAGGAGTCTACTCAACTTTCTCTCTCTGTATCTTTATCACTCTTTCTCTCCTTTCAGCACAAAAACAGTTTGCTCTTATATTTTAAGCTGGATGTCATATACTGTCATTTTCTTTCTCCCTCCCTCTATTTTTCCCTCCCTCTATTTTTCCCTCCCTCTATTTTTCCCTGCATCTTTCTTTCCCTGCATCTTTCTTCCCTGCTTCTATCTTTCCCTGTTTCTATCTTTCCCTGTATCTATCTTTCCCTGTTTCTATCCTTCCCTGTTTCTATCCATCTTTCCCTGCATCTATCTTTCCCTGTTTCTATCTTTCCCTGTATCGAGCCCTGCCTCATTTATATCCACACTCAATTATTTATAGTTATTTATCCATCCCTTTCTACCTTAGAGGTGATGAGGAGCCTATTTCTCTGCAAACACTGCAGCTTGTGGTGCAAAATGGCTGCCGTGCATCACTAACGCAGTGTTGCTGCGCATGAACGGTGGATGAGGCCAGCTACAACACATCTCTTCCCCTCCCCCACACCCTCCCTCTCTCTGGCTCCCTGCTACTGCCTCTCCCCATCCTCATCCTTCTCTCCAACACATTTCCCACCTCTTTCAGTCCGATTCCTCTCTACCACTCCTCAATCTCCTCTCCTCTCTCTCTCTCATCTCTTGCTCTCTGTATGTACATGGTTCAAAGTCAGGAACATACAGTAACAGCAGTTAGAGACAGGAATTTAGGTCGGTGTTAAAAATAGTGCATTGTGTGTGTGTGAGAGAGAAAAAAAAACCCGGCAGGCCCTAGTCCAGTCCAGTCCCGTCTAGTCCAGCCCAGCCTCGTCTAGTCCTGCCCAGTCCAGTCCAGTCAAGCCTTGTCTAGTCCAGTCCAGCCCAGCCCAGCCCAGCCCAGTCCCGTCTAGTCCAGCCCAGTCTCGTCTAGTCCTATCCAGACCAGCCCAGCTTCATCTAGTCCAGCTCAGTCCCGTCTAGTCCAGTCCAGCCCAGTCTCGTCTAGTCCAGCCCAGTCCCGTCTAGTCCAGTCCAGTCTCGTCTAGTCCAGCCCAGCCCAGTCTCGTCTAGTCCAGCCCAGTCTCGTCTAGTCCAGCCCAGCCCAGTCTCATCCAGTCCAGCCCAGTCTCGTCTAGTCCAGCCCAGTCCCGTCTAGTCCAGCCCAGTCTCGTCTAGTCCAGCCCAGTCTCGTCTAGTCCAGCCCAGTCTCATCCAGTCCAGCCCAGTCTCATCCAGTCCAGCCCAGTACAGCCCAGTCTCGTCTAGTCCAGCCCAGTCTCGTCTAGTCCAGCCCAGTCTCATCCAGTCCAGCCCAGTCTCATCCAGTCCAGCCCAGTACAGCCCAGTCTCGTCTAGTCCAGCCCAGTCCCGTCTAGTCCAGCCCAGTCTCGTCTAGTCCAGTCCAGCCCAGTCTCGTCTAGTCCAGTCCAGCCCAGTCTCGTCTCGTCTCGTCCAGCCCAGTCCAGTCTCGTCCAGCCCAGCCCAGTCTCGTCCAGCCCAGCCCAGTCTCGTCCAGCCCAGCCGAGCCCAGTCCAACCCAGCCCAGCCCTTCCTTTGTGATTCTCTATAGCCTTCAGCAGCACTGCTCTCTTTGTCCCTGAATGCATTCCAGAAGATGATTTAATACAGGTTCGCTGCTGTGTTTCACAGGGCAATCTTTGGCAACACTATAACCTATATTAATTACATAGGCATTATTCCAGAATGAGTATATCGGAATGTGATTGCCTGATGACAGGTACATAGAATGTACCACTGCTAAAGCCAAGACAAAGAAGGTGAATGTCAAATTAGTAAGTATTTGCTATGTAAGGCCTAATTACTTGTTCTAGATTGTTACAATGGAATTATATAGGTTACAGTCGATAATGCATGATTACCTGATTGTCTGAATCATCAATGATCAGTTTGTCTCTCTGCGCGTGGGGGAGTGTCTGTGTTCCGTCCAGACTAATGATGCTCTGACTGTCAGGTCTGACGTATTTCATATCACTCTTTCTGGAGTCAGTCGTTCCAGACACATCGTAATTATACACCTGTCTCAGAGTTCCTGTGCCTCCCACGTCTGCGTAAAGGGGCGGGTAGTATGGAATAACTGGGAGATTCCCATTTGATTTATAAAACATTTGCTCCCGTCTCCATCTGTAGCATTTCACTGACAGTATGGCTATGATGGATACGATAAAGAGAAAGGAGACAACAGCTAAAGCCAAGACTAAGTAAAAAGTCAGGTTGTCATTGTACTCCTTGTCGTGCGTAAAGTCAGTGAACTCCGAGAGCACTTCAGGGAAGCTGTCCGCCACCGCCACGTTAACATTGACTGTAGCTGAACGAGAGGGCTGCCCGTTGTCCTCCACTACAACAGTGATCCTTTGTTTCACAGCATCTTTATCAGTGACTTGGCGTACAGTTCTTATTTCTCCATTCTGTAAACCCACTTCAAACAGCGCCCTGTCTGTCGCTTTCTGCAGTTTATACGAGAGCCAGGCATTCTGTCCAGAGTCCACATCAACAGCCACCACTTTAGTGACAAGATATCCCACATCTGCTGAACGAGGCACCATTTCAGACACCAGAGAGTTACTAGTCTGCACTGGATACAGAACCTGCGGCGCGTTGTCGTTCTGGTCCTGAATAATTATTTTCACAGTCACATTGCTACTGAGAGGAGGCGAGCCTCCATCTTGCGCTTTTACGCGAATCTGGAACTGTTTTATTTGCTCATAGTCGAAAGAACGCACAGCAAAAATCTCCCCACTCTCTGCATTTACTGAAATCAACGCAGACGCTGACACTCCATTCACTTGATTATCGCCAAGCAAATATGAAATACGCGCGTTGTTGCCAAAGTCTTTGTCGCTGGCCTTGACTGAAAATATTGACATTCCAGGTAAATTATTCTCAATAACGCAAGCGGCGTATGATTGTCGTGTAAACAGGGGGGCGTTGTCATTCACATCGGATAGTTTCAGTGTTACTGTCTTATTCGTGGAAAAAGATGGCGACCCTTCATCTGTGGCTGTTATTGTTATGTCATATTCAGACACAGTTTCACGGTCCAAAGCCTGGTCTGACACTAAACTGTAGAAATTGGAAGAGGATGACTTTATGCGGAAAGGTAAATCTGGACTCATAGAACACTTCACCTGACCGTTTTTACCTGAGTCTGAATCTTTGATATTGAGCATGGCTATGACCGTCTCCGGGGCAGAGTCCTCGGGAATAGGGTTGGAGAAGGAAATTATGCTAATCACGGGTGCATTGTCGTTCACGTCAGTAATTTCAATAAGCACTTTACTAGTATCTGTTAACCCCCCGTTGTCTGTCGCCTCTACATCCAGTTCATAATGCCTACATTGTTCGAAATCTAACAGACCACTTATGGTAATCTCACCAGTATGGGCGACTATATTGAATAGAACTGAAGCACCCTCTGTATTTTGAGAAAAGGAATACATCACCTCTCCATTTGTTTCCTGGTCTGCATCAGTGGCGCTCACTGTCAAGACAATCGTTCCCTTCGACGCATTTTCTGCCACGACCACCCTATACAGTGACTGGCCAAATACAGGGGCATTGTCGTTTGCATCTAAGACAATAACATTGATTTTGACAGAGCCAGATTTCTGGGGGGTCCCGCCATCATAAGCAGTTAATATGAGTTTATGCTCTTCCTGTTTTTCTCTATCAAGTGCGCTCTGCAGAACCATTTCCACGTATTTCGTTCCATCAGAGCGAGATAGGGGTTTCAATTGAAAATGATCCGTAGGATTTAGTTGGTATGTTTGGAGAGTATTTAGAGCCACATCGGGATCTTTTGCACCGTCGAGTGAAAAGCGAGTCCCAGGAGCCGCAGATTCACTTATTTGGAAATTCATTTCCTTTTTAGCAAAAGCAGGGGCATTGTCGTTAATATCTAATATTTCCACATCAATTCGATAGAGCTCCATCGGATTTTCAACGATGATCTGAAAATGCAGAGAGCAGGGAGATACTTGGCCACACAGCTCCTCTCTGTCTATCCTTTCTTTCACCACAAGCGTTCCCTTATCAACATTCAGACCGATGCACTCACTGCTGTCCTCAGTAAAGATCCGCGCTCGACCAGAATTCAACTTTTTTACATCCAAACCCAGATCCTGTACGATATTCCCCACGAGTGAGCCCTTCGCCATCTCCTCCGGGATGGAATAACGGACCTGGGCGCGCGCTACCCTTGCACCACAGAGACAGACAAACAGCATGACCCATGTATTCCATGTCCATATCCGCGAGCTGGTCCGCCCTGCGCCATGACAACAAAGATCGTCCATCTTCAGACTACTCAGCCTGAGAGAAAAAAAAAACAATACAAAAACGAATGGCTCCACAATAATGAATAGTGCGTCACCAACACGTCCCAACGATTGTGTGGGCTCTTTTAGGAGACTAGTTCTGATTATACAGACGTCGAGTCCTCTGCGCAGCTTGTGACGCAAAGAAGAGAGGGAGGGTCTACTATCTGAGACGTGTATATATACTGACACTAACCAACAGCGGCCCTTAGAGCCCTGAATAGATATTGCACAAATATCTGCACAAATATTAGGTTGCCATAAATTGTCGATGTTTGAGATTCTATTTATGAGGCAGACATGAAATGATCAAATGTGAAATGTCCAAACCACTACAAACGTCATAAACCCAATACCATGCGTTTTGTTTGATACTGTCTTGTTTTAATAGGCTAAGTAAGAAAACGCGGATGAAATGGTAACAGCACATGATATGTATGACCTTGCTTTGAAATAGAACGAGATTTATAACCCAAACTACAGCTCTTGACAACGAAAACCTATATGCTGATGATGTAGCCACTTTGTTCTCACCTGGTTTTCCCCATCGTCATTGATCCGTTTGTCCCTCTGCGCGTGGGGGAGTGTCTGTGTTCCGTCCAGACTAATGATGCTCTGACTGTCAGGTCTGACGTATTTCATATCACTCTTTCTGGAGTCAGTCGTTCCAGACACATCGTAATTATACACCTGTCTCAGAGTTCCTGTGCCTCCCACGTCTGCGTAAAGGGGCGGGTAGTATGGAATAACTGGGAGATTCCCATTGGATTTGTAAAACATTTGCTCGCGTCTCCATCTGTAGCATTTCACTGACAGTATGGCTATGATGGATACGATAAAGAGAAAGGAGACTACAGATAAAGCCAAGACTAAGTAAAAAGTCAGGTTGTCATTGTACTCCTTGTCGTGCGTAAAGTCAGTGAACTCCGAGAGCACTTCAGGGAAGCTGTCCGCCACCGCCACGTTAACATTGACTGTAGCTGAACGAGAGGGCTGCCCGTTGTCCTCCACTACAACAGTGAGCCTTTGTTTCACAGCATCTTTATCATTGACTTGGCGTATAGTTCTTATTTCTCCATTCTGTAAACCCACTTCAAACAGCGCCTTGTCTGTCGCTTTCTGCAGTTTATACGAGAGCCAGGCATTCTGTCCAGAGTCCACATCAACAGCCACCACTTTAGTGACAAGAAATCCCACATCTGCTGAACGAGGCACCATTTCAGCCACCAGAGAGCTGCTAGTCTGGACTGGATACAGAACCTGAGGCGTGTTGTCATTCTGGTCCTGGATCATTATTTTCACAGTGACATTGCTACTGAGAGGAGGAGAGCCTCCATCCTGCGCTTTTACGCGGAACTGGAAATCCTTGATCTGCTCGTAGTCAAAAGAGCGCACTGAATGGACGACTCCATTATCAGCACTAACGGACACATATGAGGCGACGGGCACTCCGTTAACCGATGAGTCCTCCAGTATGTAAGAAACACGGGCATTCTGGTTCCAGTCAGCGTCTCTGGCTTTCACTGTGAATATAGAGAGGCCCGGTGTGTTGTTTTCTATAATGTAGGCCTCATATGAGCTCCTCTCAAAGACAGGCGCGTTGTCATTCACATCTGATATCTGTAAGGTGAGAGTGACGCTGCTGGAGAGCGAGGGCACTCCCTCATCAGAGCACATCACAATGATGTTATATTCAAATGCTCTTTCTCGATCCAAGTCACTGTCAGTTACTAGACTATAGAAGCCAGTGGATGTAGATTTAATGGTAAAGGGCATATTTTGCGTTAAAACACAATTCACCACTCCGTTATTATCAGAGTCTGGGTCGTGGACGCTCATTACAGCTATGACTGTCTGAGAAGGGGAATTTTCTGGTATCGATTTAGAAGTGGACATCATATCAATCAAAGGGCTGTTGTCGTTGACGTCCACAATGTCGACAACTAATTTACTGGAATCAGAAAGACCTCCTTTATCTTTTGCTTCTACATCAATCTGATAATGTTTATCGCTTTCATAGTCGACCTTGCCCATCAATCGCACTTCGCCATTACTCTCGTCTATTTCGAATAGGTCCAAAATACCAAGTGTGCTGCTTGATATAGAATATGTGACTAAACCATTTGATCCATGATCTATGTCGGTGGCTCTAACTGTAGTTAATAAAGTACCCTTCTGTGAGTTCTCTACAACACTCGCCGTATATACTGCCTGCGTAAAAACCGGAGCATTGTCGTTTGCATCCAACACATTGACATGAATCTGCACTGTTCCAGACATCTGAGGGTCTCCTCCATCGAGGGCAGTTAACACTAAAGACATCTGCTCCTGTTTCTCTCGATCTAAAGGCTTCTGTAAAACCATCTCTACCTTTTTGCTACCATCAGTTTGACCATGTAATTTTAGACTGAAATTATCAGTTGGATTAAGGGAGTAGCTTTGGAGTCCATTTGCTCCTATATCAGAATCAAATGCTCTCTCCAGCACAAATTTAGCTCCAGTCACAGCTGACTCACTTATTTCGAATTTCATTGAATCTTTTTGGAAAACAGGCGCATTATCATTGATGTCAATAATCTCAATTGTGACGCGATAAAATTCTATTGGATTCTCCAGAATAATTTGAAAATGCAGTGCGCAAGGCGTTGTCTGTCTGCATAGCGCTTCACGGTCTATTATCTCTTTGATAAGAAGAACTCCCCTGTCTTTATCCAACTCGATGTATTCTGCGCTATTTCCAACGTGTATTCGAGCTTTACCTGATTTCAATCGTTTGATATCTAAACCCAGATCCTGCGCGATGTTACCGATTAAAGAGCCTTTCGCCATTTCCTCGGGAATGGAGTAACTGACCTGCCCGTGTACTGCACTGAGAGAGAGGACCGAGATAAACAACAGTACTTGCCGTGTCATTGTTCTGCCCGAAATTTCCCCCTGCGCCAAGACACAACAAACACCATAGAATCCGTAAAGTAATTTGCTAAATTCCTTCAAATTTATATTCAGAAAATAAATAAAAAATTATGTCAATAATCCGCACCCACGGAACAAAGGAATCGCAGCTCTGTGTCTCTGTGCTTAGTGTTCTCTGTAACCCGGAACGTGCGCTCTGCATTGGGGAGGTACTGCTGCAAATCCGCTCTAAAACTGCAACACACTGACCAACAGCGTCCCTCTGAGTTCAATATACTGAACAACAGATAATTCAAAAATAAACACATTCCAACATATTTGGGAAGGTTTAAGTTTCCAGAGGAATAATATTAGCTCTACCATGCTATACACAACATAAGATATATCAACACATTTAGGACAATTGTAAACGTAGATGCCACAGGATGTTGACAAGTAATCTCAAACAAGACACACGTTGCCTTAACATAGCCTACATCACGACAGAACACACATTTCTAAAATCTGACGTATGGTAGTGTGCTTTCCATACAAATATGCAAATACAGATATAGACTTATGAATGTATTTATTTATGCAAAAACTCATCATGATCTTGACAACGATGATTCACTCTTCGTTCCGTTACAGGTCCTCTGTGAAAAAGCCTGAATTGACCAAATTGGAAAAATGTGTCGAATTTCTGAACATGGAACGTTTCCAAATGTAAAGACTCTGTGTTACACAGTGAAATGCACTACCCATACAAATATATTTTTAGAAGAAAATTAATGATTCAACTATAACAAACCTCTAGTGGAGAGTCTGATTCATCCAGGATGTTATTTTCACTCTGCATCCGCTGCATCGTCCCTGTAGAACTGGGGTCCATTATCAGTACGTTCTGACTACAGGGTCTGACGAACTTACAGTCACTCTTTCTGGAGTCAGTCGTCCTGCACACCTCGTAATTGTACACGTGCTGTAGAGTTCCTGTCCCCAAAGTGTCTGCGTAACGCGGTGGATAATACGGAATAACCGGGAGATTGGAATGATAGAGGACGCGAGACTGTCTCCATCTGTATATTTTCACTGATATAATAACCACTAAACATGTGATGAACAGAAATGAGACTACAGCCAAAGCCAAGACTAAGTAAAAAGTCAGGTTGTCATTGTACTCCTTGTCGTGCGTAAAGTCAGTGAACTCCGAGAGCACTTCAGGGAAGCTGTCCGCCACCGCCACGTTAACATTGACTGTAGCTGAACGAGAGGGCTGCCCGTTGTCCTCCACTACAACAGTGAGCCTTTGTTTCACAGCATCTTTATCAGTGACTTGGCGTACAGTTCTTATTTCTCCATTCTGTAAACCCACTTCAAACAGCGCCCTGTCTGTCGCTTTCTGCAGTTTATACGAGAGCCAGGCATTCTGTCCAGAGTCCACATCAACAGCCACCACTTTAGTGACAAGATATCCCACATCTGCTGAACGAGGCACCATTTCAGCCACCAGAGAGCTGCTAGTCTGGACTGGATACAGAACCTGAGGCGAGTTGTCATTCTGGTCCTGGATCATTATTTTCACAGTCACATTGCTACTGAGAGGAGGAGAGCCTCCATCCTGCGCTTTTACGCGGAACTGGAAATCCTTGATCTGCTCGTAGTCAAAAGAGCGCACTGCATGGATGACTCCACTATCAGCAGTAACGGACACATATGATGAGACAGGCACTCCGTTAACCGAGGAGTCCTCCAGTATGTAAGAAACACGGGCATTCTGGTTCCAGTCAGCGTCTCTGGCTTTCACTGTGAATATAGAGAGGCCCGGTGTGTTGTTCTCTATAATGTAAGCCTCATATGAGCTCCTCTCAAAGACGGGCGCGTTGTCATTCACATCTGATATCTGTAAGGTGAGAGTGACGCTGCTGGAGAGAGCGGGCACTCCCTCATCAGAGCACGTCACAGTGATGTTATATTCAGACGCTCTCTCTCGGTCCAAGCCACTGTCTGTTACTAGACTATAGAATCCATTAGATGCAGATGTAATGGTGAAAGGGATGTTCTCATTTATGCCACAGTTCACTTTACCATTACTCTCAGAATCAGGGTCGTTTACGCTCATCATAGCTATTACTGTGTTAGGACGGGAATCCTCTGGTATTATACCGGATTTGGAAATCAAATTGATTAGAGGACTATTGTCATTCACGTCGCTGACATCAATGATTATTTTACTTGAGTCCGAGAGACCACCATTATCTATGGCTTCTATATCAATCTGATAACTTCTGAACTTTTCATAATCAACTTGTCCATCTAATATCAAATGACCATCTTCATTTATGTGGAATAACGTTGAAAGACGGTTCATGCTATTTGCAATCACGTAAGACACTTCTCCATTTGTGCCTTTATCTGCATCAGACGCACTAACTGTCGTGACAAACGTTCCTTTTTGTGAATCCTCACTTATTGTTGCCTTATACACTGGTTTGGTAAAAACGGGCGCATTGTCGTTTGCATCCAGCACTGTGACGTGTATCTGCATTGTCCCTGATAGCAGAGGCTCCCCTCCATCCAGAGCAGTCAACAACAGAGACATGTGCTCCTGTTTCTCTCGGTCTAGAGGTTTCTGTAAAACCATCTCAACCTTTTTACTCCCATCTGCCTGACTATGCAATTTCAAAACAAAATGATCAGCGTGTTTCAGTGAGTAGCTTTGGAGGCCATTTACACCAATGTCTGGATCCACTGCTTTCTCTAACATAAATTTCGATCCAGTCACAGCTGACTCGCTGATTTCCAAACGTCGCTCAGTCTTTTGAAAAGTGGGAGCGTTGTCGTTTATATCTGTAATCTCTACAGTTACCGGGTATAATTCCATCGGGTTTTCTAAAGTAATCTGAAAATGCAGTGCACAAGGCGTCGTCTGTTCACAAAGCGCTTCACGGTCTATTCTGTCTTTGATGAGGAGAACTCCCCTTTCTTTATTCAGCTCGATGTACTCTGCGCTGTCTCCAGTATAAATACGAGCTTTACCTGATTTCAGTCTTGTTATATCTAAACCCAGATCCTGCGCTATGTTACCGACTAAAGAGCCTTTCGCCATTTCCTCGGGAATGGAGTAACTGACCTGCCCGTGTACTGAACTGAGAGAGAGGACCGAGAAAAACAACAGTACTTGCCGTGTCATTGTTCTGTCCGACATTTTCTCTGGGATATAAAACACCTTACGTTATAATCCGTTAAGAAATCAGTAATATTCCATTTGTTTCAGTGCCCAAAATCAAGAACAAAAGAATCTCAGCTCGGTGTCTCGGTGCTTAGTGTTCTCTGTAACCCGGACTGTGCGCTCTGCGTGCGGCTCTTTCTCTCTCTAATATATCGACATGATGGGGGAGGTACTGCTGCAAAACTGCTCCAAAACTGCAACACACTGACCAACAGCGGCCCTCTGAGTTCATACGTGTAAACTACACACAGCATATTGAAAACACGTGTGCTCTCCAACCATGCGTAAAACCTAAGCATATCCAAACCCCAATATCTTGCAGTAAAACACACTATACGCAAGGTATGATGACAATGACGATGTTCCTTCATAAATGAGCTGTGAAGAACAACACATCAACTGATGCTTATTTGGCTTAAAGGATATAGCTGATGGTTACAATTGGGCCATTACGCACGGTGTGAAATCACAAATCAGTCAGAGGTAAAGGCCATAGGAAACACCTTTCAGAAATTCAAGAGTGAAGCCAACCTTTCAGTGTTGGACAAAAGAAAACATAGGCAACACTTGCAAAATAACTATAGTTAACGTTAAAATAAGAATAAGGCAGTATCAGAATAAGGTCATTGACACCGAAAACGGTGACGTCATAGTTATTCTGAGGGTATGAGAGACGATTTTTCATGCTCACCTGACTGTCTGAATCGTCATTGATCAGCGTGTCCCTCTGCGCGTGGGGGAGTGTCTGTGTTCCGTCCAGACTAATGATGCTCTGACTGTCAGGTCTGACGTATTTCATATCACTCTTTCTGGAGTCAGTCGTTCCACACACATCGTAATTATACACCTGTCTCAGAGTTCCTGTGCCTCCCACGTCTGCGTAAAGGGGCGGGTAGTATGGAATAACTGGGAGATTCCCATTAGATTTGTAAAACATTTGCTCGCGTCTCCATCTGTAGCATTTCACTGACAATATGGCAATGATGGATACGATAAAGAGAAAGGAGACTACAGCTAAAGCCAAGACTAAGTAAAAAGTCAGGTTGTCATTGTACTCCTTGTCGTGCGTAAAGTCAGTGAATTCCGAGAGCACTTCAGGGAAGCTGTCCGCCACCGCCACGTTAACATTGACTGTAGCTGAACGAGAGGGCTGCCCGTTGTCCTCCACTACAACAGTGAGCCTTTGTTTCACAGCATCTTTATCATTGACTTGGCGTATAGTTCTTATTTCTCCATTCTGTAAACCCACTTCAAACAGCGCCCTGTCTGTCGCTTTCTGCAGTTTATACGAGAGCCAGGCATTCTGTCCAGAGTCCACATCAACAGCCACCACTTTAGTGACAAGATAGCCCACATCTGCTGAACGGGGCACCATTTCAGCCACCAGAGAGCTGCTAGTCTGGACTGGATACAGAACCTGAGGCGTGTTGTCGTTCTGGTCCTGGACTAATATTCTAACAGCGACCACTGAACTGAGAGGAGGAGAGCCTCCATCCTGCGCTTTTACACGGAACTGGAAATCCTTGATCTGCTCGTAGTCAAAAGAGCGCACTGCATGGACGACTCCACTATCAGCACTAACGGTCACATATGATGAGATGGGCACTCCGTTAACCGAGGACTCCTCCAGTATGTAAGAAACACGAGCATTCTGGTTCCAGTCAGCGTCTCTGGCTTTCACTGTGAATATAGAGAGGCCCGGTGTGTTGTTTTCTATAATGTAGGCCTCATATGAGCTCCTCTCAAAGACAGGCGCGTTGTCATTCACATCTGATATCTGTAAGGTGAGAGTGACGCTGCTGGAGAGCGAGGGCACTCCCTCATCAGAGCACGTCACAGTGATGTTATACTCAGAGGCTCTCTCTCGGTCCAAGTCACTGTCTGTTACTAGACTGTAAAAGGCGTTGGACATGGATTTAATGGTGAATGGAATGTTTTCATTTATTCCACAGTGTACCTGTCCGTTACTGTCAGAATCTGGGTCGTTAACGCTGATCATGGCTATAACTGTATTCGAGATAGAGTCTTCCGCTATTGAACTAGACTTAGACATTATAATAATAA
Organism: Oncorhynchus gorbuscha; assembly: GCF_021184085.1. Lineage (NCBI taxonomy): Eukaryota > Metazoa > Chordata > Actinopteri > Salmoniformes > Salmonidae > Oncorhynchus > Oncorhynchus gorbuscha. The sequence goes on from NC_060195.1 coordinate 30,650,736, forward strand.
CGGGGCTGTTGTCATTGACGTCAATAACATCTATGATTATTTTACTGGAATCAGAAAGCCCTCCTTCGTCCATTGCTTCGATAAACATTTGAAAATATTTTGCCTTTTCATAATCTATATGACCGATTAGTCTAAATTCACCACTTTCGCTGTCTAACTCAAAGAGATCAGTACTGCTGGACAAAGAATAGCTAACCATGCTATTAGACCCTTTATCCGCATCAGAGGCGCTAACAGTGGCCAATAAGGCTCCTTCAGGTGAATTCTCAACAACCGTTGCTTTGTAAATCTCCTGCGTAAAAACAGGTGCATTGTCGTTTATATCTAACACTGTAACGTGTATCTGCACTGTTCCAGATAGCTGCGGTTCGCCTCCGTCTATAGCTGTTAATACTAAAGATATCTGCTCCTGTTTCTCCCGGTCTAAAGGCTTCTGCAAAACCATCTCTACCTTTTTACTTCCATCGGGTTGATTTTTTAGTTTTAAATGAAAATGATCAATGGGATTAAGAGTGTAGCTCTGGAGACAGTTAAGATCAACGTCAGGATCTATTGCTATCTCCAGCATAAATGTTGCGCCAATCACTGCAGACTCACTGATTTCAAAACGTTTCTCGGTCTTCTTAAAACTAGGAGCATTATCGTTTACATCTGTAATCTCAACAGTTACCCGAAAGAATTCCATGGGGTTTTCTAGAATAATCTGAAAATGCAATGCACAAGGCGTTGTCATTCCGCAGAGAGTTTCACGGTCTATTCTGTCTTTGATGAGGAGAACTCCCCTTTCTTTATTCAGCTCGATGTACTCTGCGTTGTCTCCAGTAAAAATACGAGCTTTACCTGATTTAAGTCTTTTTATATCTAAACCCAGATCCTGCGCTATGTTACCGACTAAAGAGCCTTTCGCCATTTCCTCAGGAATGGAGTAACTAATCTGCCCGTGTACTGAACTGAGAGAGAGGACCGAGATAAACAACAGTACTTGCCGTGTCATTGTTCTGTCCGACATTTTCTTTCCCATATCAAACAAAAAACACGTTACAATCCGTAAAGTACGCCGTGATATTTCATTAGTTTTCACTGTTTAGTGAATAAAAAAAGATTTCGCTAAACTCCACCACCCTGGAACAAAAGAATATCAGCTCTGTGTCTCTGTGCTTAGTGTTCTCTGTAACCCGGACTGTGCGCTCTGCATGCGGCTCTTTCTCTCTCTAATATAGCTGGATGATGGGGGAGGTACTGCTGCAAATCCGCTCTAAAACTACAACACACTGACCAACAGCGTCCCTTTGAGTTCAATCTACTGAACAACAGATGTACTTCAAAAGAAACACCTTCCAACATATTTGGGAAGGTCTGAATCTCCATGGAATAAACACAGCATTATCAGGCTTAACCCAACCCAGTAATGTAGGCTATATAAACACATTTCAGCCAATGTATGTAGGATAAATGTAAACCATGATGCCAGTAGTATGTGGACAATAAATATAAACAAAATACACGTTACGCTAAACTAATCCTCGGGATAGAAAGCAACTTTCTGCAACTATAACCAGCACTATGGTATTACTGTGGATTTTGTAGGATACAGAAAACGTGTTTATACTTATGAATCAAATTTCTAGTACAAACAACGTTTGGTCATCTTTACAAAGGTTAGGCAATATCCCTGTATAATTCACTCTTTACTATGTTACAGGGTCTATTGCAATTACAGCCGCTTTGGAGAGCGGCGCTGTTCACGACTGTGGTGCTGAAATGGCCAAATATCAGTGAAATTCAGAGCATGTCTGACCATGGAACCTTCGCAGGTATAAAGACAAGATTTATAAACAACTAAAATCGGAAAGGAACAGATACAAATGTACATGTCGCAGTTCAACCTTAGATTAAAGGGAAGGATAATGATTCAAATATAACAGACCTCTATTGGGGAGTCTGTTTCATCCAGGATGTTCTTTTCACTCTGCATCCGCTGCATCGTCCCTGTAGAACTGGGGTCCATTATCAGTACGTTCTGACTACAGGGTCTGACGAACTTACAGTCACTCTTTCTGGAGTCAGTCGTCCTGCACACCTCGTAATTGTACACGTGCTGTAGAGTTCCTGTCCCCAAGGTGTCTGCGTAACGTGGTGGATAATACGGAATAACCGGGAGATTGGAATGATAGAGGACGCGAGACTGTCTCCATCTGTATATTTTCACTGATATAATAACCACTAAACATGTGATGAACAGAAATGAGACTACAGCCAAAGCCAAGACTAAGTAAAAAGTCAGGTTGTCATTGTACTCCTTGTCGTGCGTAAAGTCAGTGAACTCCGAGAGCACTTCAGGGAAGCTGTCCGCCACCGCCACGTTAACATTGACTGTAGCTGAACGAGAGGGCTGCCCGTTGTCCTCCACTACAACAGTGATCCTTTGTTTCACAGCATCTTTATCAGTGACTTGGCGTACAGTTCTTATTTCTCCATTCTGTAAACCCACTTCAAACAGCGCCCTGTCTGTCGCTTTCTGCAGTTTATACGAGAGCCAGGCATTCTGTCCAGAGTCCACATCAACAGCCACCACTTTAGTGACAAGATAGCCCACATCTGCTGAACGAGGCACCATTTCAGCCACCAGAGAGCTGCTAGTCTGGACTGGATACAGAACCTGAGGCGAGTTGTCATTCTGGTCCTGGATCATTATTTTTACAGTCACATTGCTACTGAGAGGAGGAGAGCCTCCATCCTGCGCTTTTACGCGGAACTGGAAATCCTTGATCTGCTCGTAGTCAAAAGAGCGCACTGAATGGACGACTCCATTATCAGCACTAACGGACACATATGAGGAGACGGGCACTCCGTTAACCGAGGAGTCCTCCAGTATGTAAGAAACACGGGCATTCTGGTTCCAGTCAGCGTCTCTGGCTTTCACTGTGAATATAGAGAGGCCCGGTGTGTTGTTTTCTATAATGTAGGCCTCATATGAGCTCCTCTCAAAGACAGGCGCGTTGTCATTCACATCTGATATCTGTAAGGTGAGAGTGACGCTGCTGGAGAGCGAGGGCAGTCCCTCATCAGAGCAAGTCACACTGATGTTATACTCAGACGCTCTCTCTCGGTCCAAGTCACTGTCTGTTACTACAGTAAAGAAATTATTCGATGTTGATTTCATTAAAAATGGGATGTTCTCGTCAATAGAGCACTGCACTCTGCCATTATCATCAGAATCTGGGTCTTGAATATTCATCATAGTTACGACAGTACCTGCTTTAGCATCTTCGGAGATCACGTTTGATTTAGACATAATGTTAATATTAGGCGTATTATCATTGGTGTCAACTACTTCAACTATGACTTTGCATGAATCTGTAAGGCCTCCGTCATCACTTGCCCGCAGGCTGATCTGAAAACGTCGTGTCTTTTCGTAATCAACATTTCCTATCAATCTAATCTCGCCACTGTCCTCGTCAACGTCAAACATTTCTCTGACATCATCTAAAGTGTTTCGAACTGAATAGGTTACTTTGCTGTTTGATCCATGATCGGCATCTGATGCACTCACTGAAGTTACAAGTGTTCCTTTTGGGGAATGCTCAGTAACGGTAGCTTTATATGTATGCTGCGTAAAAACGGGTGGATTGTCATTGGCGTCTAGTACTGTGATGAGTATCTGCATTGTTCCTGATAGCTGAGGCTCTCCTCCATCTGCTGCTGTTAATATCAGAGATATTTGTTCCACTCTTTCACGATCTAGAGGTTTCTTTAAAACCATCTCTACATTTTTATTGCCATCGGCTTGATTATGCAATTCAAGAGCAAAATGATCGGTTGGTTTCAACGTGTAGCTTTGTAGGCCATTGATACCGACGTCCTGGTCCATTGCTCCGTCTAATATAAATTTTGCTCCAATGACTGCAGACTCGCTTATTTTAAATTGTACGTCACTCTTTTCAAATGATGGAATATTATCGTTAACATCCGTTATTTCAACAGTTATGGTGTAAAATTCCATCGGGTTCTCTAGAATAATCTGAAAATGCAGTGCACAAGGCGTCGTCTGTCCGCAGAGTGATTCACGGTCTATTCTGTCTTTGATGAGGAGAACTCCCCTTTCTTTATTCAGCTCGATGTACTCTGCGCTGTCTCCAGTATAAATACGAGCTTTACCTGATTTCAGTCTTTTTATATCTAAACCCAGATCCTGCGCTATGTTACCGACTAAAGAGCCTTTCGCCATTTCCTCGGGAATGGAGTAACTGACCTGCCCGTGTACTGAACTGAGAGAGAGGACCGAGATAAACAACAGTACTTGCCGTGTCATTGTTCTGTCCGAAATCTTCCCTTCAACATGAAGCATCAAACACCATATAATCAGATATGATAATAGTATATTTCCATCAGGTGTAAACCGAGAAAATAACAAAATGTTCTACTAATAATCCGTATCTCCAGAACAAAAAGAATCTCAACACGGTGTCTAGGTGCTTAGTGTTCTCTGTAACCCGGACTGTGCGCTCTGCGTGCGGCTGTTTCTCTGTCTCATGTACGGAGATGATGGGGGAGGTACTGCTGCAAATGTGCTCTAATACTGCAACACACTGACCAACAGCGTCCCTCTGAGTTAAATTCACTGAACTACAGAACACGAAAAATAATACAACATATTTGGGCTGGTTTAAATCTGCATGGGATCAAATGCAGCACTATCATTCTATATCAACACATATCGGCCTAAGTATTAATGACCATGTAAACCAACATGACAGTAAGATGTCGATGAATTGAAACTATGCTAATATAGGAAACTACAAGCTTCCCATTGAAATACAGGTTCTTTCCGCTGTCCATGACCATGGTGCTGAAATGGTCACATATCAACGGAATGAAGAGCATGACTGACCATTAAATCTTGCAGGTATATATTGGATTTCAAACAGGTAAAATCACGCGATGGATAAACAACAGAAAATCCTATTTTTAGGGAAAAGATAATGATTTAAATATCACAGACCTCTAGTGGCGAGTCTGGTTCATCCAGGATGTTATTTTCACTCTGCATCCGCTGCATCGTCCCTGTAGAACTGGGGTCCATTATCAGTACGTTCTGACTACAGGGTCTGACGAACTTACAGTCACTCTTTCTGGAGTCAGTCGTCCTGCACACCTCGTAATTGTACACGTGCTGTAGAGTTCCTGTCCCCAAAGTGTCTGCGTAACGCGGTGGATAATACGGAATAACCGGGAGATTGGAATGATAGAGGACGCGAGACTGTCTCCATCTGTATATTTTCACTGATATAATAACCACTAAACATGTGATGAACAGAAATGAGACTACAGCCAAAGCCAAGACTAAGTAAAAAGTCAGGTTGTCATTGTACTCCTTGTCGTGCGTAAAGTCAGTGAACTCCGAGAGCACTTCAGGGAAGCTGTCCGCCACCGCCACGTTAACATTGACTGTAGCTGAACGAGAGGGCTGCCCGTTGTCCTCCACTACAACAGTGAGCCTTTGTTTCACAGCATCTTTATCATTGACTTGGCGTACAGTTCTTATTTCTCCATTCTGTAAGCCCACTTCAAACAGCGCCCTGTCTGTCGCTTTCTGCAGTTTATACGAGAGCCAGGCATTCTGTCCAGAGTCTACATCAACAGCCACCACTTTAGTGACAAGATATCCCACATCTGCTGAACGAGGCACCATTTCAGCCACCAGAGAGCTGCTAGTCTGGACTGGGTACAGAACCTGAGGCGCGTTGTCATTCTGGTCCTGGATCATTATGTTCACAGTCACATTGCTACTGAGAGGAGGAGAGCCTCCATCCTGCGCTTTTACGCGGAACTGGAAATCCTTGATCTGCTCGTAGTCAAAAGAGCGCACTGAATGGACGACTCCACTGTCAGCACTAACGGACACATATGAGGAGACGGGCACTCCGTTAACCGAGGACTCCTCCAGTATGTAAGAAACACGGGCATTCTGGTTCCAGTCAGCGTCTCTGGCTTTCACTGTGAATATAGAGAGGCCCGGTGTGTTGTTTTCTATAATGTAGGCCTCATATGAGCTCCTCTCAAAGACGGGCGCGTTGTCATTCACATCTGATATCTGTAAGGTGAGAGTGACGCTGCTGGAGAGCGAGGGCACTCCCTCATCAGAGCACGTCACAGTGATGTTGTACTCGGAGGCTCTCTCTCGGTCCAAGTCACTGTCTGTTACTAAACTAAAGAAATTATTCGACGAGGATTTCATCGCAAATGGAATGTTTTCATTGATGGAACATTGGACTTTCCCATTTTCACCAGAGTCTGGGTCTTGCACATTGATCATCGTTAAGACTGTATCGATTTTGGCATCTTCGGAGATCACGTTTGATTTAGACATAATGTTAATATTAGGCTTATTATCATTGGTGTCAACTACTTCAACTACCACTTTGCATGAATCTGTAAGTCCTCCGTCATCACTTGCCCTTAAATTGATCTGAAAATTCCGTGTCTTTTCATAATCAATATTTCCAATCAATCTAATCTCACCGTTGTCCTCGTTTACTTCAATAAGTCCACGAACATAATCTAACGTGTTTGTAATTGAATACGTAATTTTACCGTTTGAGCCATGATCTGCATCTGATGCGCTGACTGAAGATATAACTGTACCTTTTGGGTCATTCTCAGTTACAGTTGCTTTGTAAAACTCCTGAGTAAAAATTGGCGCATTATCATTGGCGTCTAGTACGGTGATGAGTATCTGCATTGTCCCTGACATACGAGGCTCGCCACCATCCACAGCTGTCAACACTAAAGTAACATCCTCATGCTTCTCTCGATCGAGAGGTTTCTGCAAAACCATCTCAACCTTCTTATTCCCATCTGCTTGATTAACCAATTTCAGAGCGAAATTATCAGTTGGTTTCAACGTATAGCTTTGGAGGCCATTGATACCGACGTCAAGATCTATTGCTCTCTCTAACACAAATTTTGCTCCATTGACTGCAGACTCACTGATTTTGAATTTGATTTCGTTTTTTTCAAAGGTTGGAGGGTTATCATTAATATCTGTAATTTCAACCGTAATACTATAAAATTCCATCGGGTTCTCTAGAATAATCTGAAAATGTAAAGCGCAAGGCGTCGTCTGTTCACAAAGCGCTTCACGGTCTATTCTGTCTTTGATGAGGAGAACTCCCCTTTCTTTATTCAGCTCGATGTACTCTGCGTTGTCTCCAGTATAAACACGAGCTTTACCTGATTTCAGTCTTTTTATATCTAAACCCAGATCCTGCGCTATGTTACCGACTAAAGAGCCTTTCGCCATTTCCTCGGGAATGGAGTAACTGACCTGCCCGTGTACTGAACTGAGAGAGAGGACCGAGATAAACAACAGTACTTGCCGTGTCATTGTTCTGTCAGACATGTTCCCTTCAACATGAAACAAGGACATTATAATCCGTAAAGAAGTATGTGATATTCTATTCCTTTGAAGTAAAAAAATAAATAAAAGTAAAATGACTCAACAATCCGTAGCTCTGTCTCTGGTACAAAATAACATCAGCTCCGTGTCTCCGTGCTTAGTGTTCTCTGTAACCCAGACAATGCGCTCTGCGTGCGGCTCTTTCTCTCTCTCCAATATATCGAGATTATGGGGGAGGTACTGCTGCAAATCCGCAACACACTGACCAACAGCGTCCCTCAGAGTTCAATCTACTGAACAACAGATACACTTTAAAAAAAGGAAACAATGTCCAATATACAATATATTAGAAGGTGTGAATCTTCATGGAATAAATCACAGTGCTATAACGCTTTAGCCATCTCATGTAACAACACGTCAGGGGCAATGTATTGAGGAGAATTGTAAATCAAGGTGCCAGAAATATGTGGACAACCAATGTCATACAAAACACACCTTGCATGAAGCTGTAGGCTACATCTTGACAGAAAGCAAGTTTCAGTAGTCTAAAACAAGCAGTATGATATAATGTGCATTGTGTTGGGCAAGTAAAATAAACGTATCAATCAAATTCATGTTGCATAAACCGTTAGCCTCACCTTTACACGCGTTAGGCAATATCCGGTACGATTTACTCTACTATTAAATAGGGTCCACTGAAATACAGCCTCTTTGCAAAGCACCGCTTTCCATGACCATGGTGCTGAAATGGCACATTAGTGGAATGAGGAGAATTTCTCATGATGGAATGTACCCCGGAATACAAACTCGATTTAAAACAATTAGAATATTTTTAAAGATAAGGATTTAAATATAACAGACCTCTGCTGGGGAGTCTGGTTCATCCAGGATGTTATTTTCACTCTGCATCCGCTGCATCGTCCCTGTAGAACTGGGGTCCATTATCAGAACGTTCTGACTACAGGGTCTGACGAACTTACAGTCACTCTTTCTGGAGTCAGTCGTCCTGCACACCTCGTAATTGTACACGTGCTGTAGAGTTCCTGTCCCCAAAGTGTCTGCGTAACGCGGTGGATAATACGGAATAACCGGGAGATTGGAATGATAGAGGACGCGAGACTGTCTCCATCTGTATATTTTCACTGATATAATAACCACTAAACATGTGATGAACAGAAATGAGACTACAGCCAAAGCCAAGACTAAGTAAAAAGTCAGGTTGTCATTGTACTCCTTGTCGTGCGTAAAGTCAGTGAACTCCGAGAGCACTTCAGGGAAGCTGTCCGCCACCGCCACGTTAACATTGACTGTAGCTGAACGAGAGGGCTGCCCGTTGTCCTCCACTACAACAGTGAGCCTTTGTTTCACAGCATCTTTATCATTGACTTGGCGTATAGTTGTTATTTCTCCATTCTGTAAACCCACTTCAAACAGCGCTCTGTCTGTCGCTTTCTGCAGTTTATACGAGAGCCAGGCATTCTGTCCAGAGTCCACATCAACAGCCACCACTTTAGTGACAAGATATCCCACATCTGCTGAACGAGGCACCATTTCAGCCACCAGAGAGCTGCTAGTCTGAACTGGATACAGAACCTGAGGCGTGTTGTCATTTTGGTCCTGGATCATTATTTTTACAGTCACATTGCTACTGAGTGGAGGAGAGCCTCCATCCTGCGCTTTTACACGGAACTGGAAATCCTTGATCTGCTCGTAGTCAAAAGAGCGCACTGCATGGATGACTCCACTATCAGCAGTAACGGACACATATGATGAGACAGGCACTCCGTTAACCGAGGTGTCCTCCAGTATGTAAGAAACACGGGCATTCTGGTTCCAGTCAGCGTCTCTGGCTTTCACTGTGAATATAGAGAGGCCCGGTGTGTTGTTTTCTATAATGTAGGCCTCATATGAGCTCCTCTCAAAGACAGGCGCGTTGTCATTCACATCTGATATCTGTAAGGTGAGAGTGACGCTGCTGGAGAGAGAGGGCACTCCCTCATCAGAGCACGTCACAGTGATGTTATACTCAGAGGCTCTCTCTCGGTCCAAGTCACTCTCTGTTACTAAAGTAAAGAAATTATTTGTTGTTGATTTAATTGTAAATGGAATATTGTCGTTTATCGAGCACTGTACTTGACCATTTTCACCTGAGTCTGGGTCTTGTACATGAATCATAGTTACTACAGTACCGGGTATAGAATCTTCTGTTATGACTTTAGTCTTGGACATAATATTAATAGCTGGTTTGTTGTCATTTATATCAATGACGTCAAGAATGATTTTACATGAATCAGTCAGTCCCCCGTCATCACTGGCTTGTATATGTATCTGATAATGGTGAGATTTTTCATAGTCTATTTCCCCAGTTAATATAACTTCACCATCAACATAATTAATTTCAAACATTTCAGGAAAATCGTCCTGTGTATTTGTTACTGAGTATGTTATTTTGCCATTAGTGCCCTGATCAGCATCGTGTGCACTGACCTTAGTAACAGCTGTACCTTTCTGTGCATTCTCAGTAATTGTAGCTCTGTAAATCGGCTGCGTAAAAACTGGGGCATTGTCATTGGCGTCTAACACCGTGACGTGTATCTGTGCAGTACCAGATAACTGAGGCTCTCCTCCATCCATTGCTGTTAACACTATTGATATTTGCTCTTGTTTTTCTCGGTCTAGAGACTTCTGTAAAATCATTTCGACATTTTTACCACCGCCTGCCTGATTTTGCAGTTTTAGTGCAAAATTACCATTTGAACTGAGAGAATAGCTTTGGAGGCCATTAATGCCAACGTCTGGATCTATGGCTCTCTCTAAAATGAATTTAGCTCCCGTCAGAGCTGACTCGCTAATTCTAAACCTGATATCACTTTTCTTGAAAACCGGTGGGTTGTCGTTGACATCAGTTACCTCAACAGTAATGGAATAAAATTCCATCGGGTTCTCTAGAATAATCTGAAAATGTAGCGCGCAAGGCGTCGTCTGTCCGCAGAGTGATTCACGGTCTATTCTGTCATTGATGAGGAGAACTCCCCGTTCTTTGTTAAGCTCGATGTACTCTGCGCTGTCTCCGGTATAAATACGAGCTTTACCTGATTTCAGTCTATTGACATGTAAACCCAGATCCTGCGCGATGTTACCGACTAAAGAGCCTTTCGCCATTTCCTCAGGAATGGAGTAACTAACCTGCCCGTGTACTGAACTGAGAGAGAGGACCGAGATAAACAACAGTACTTGCCGTATCATTGTTCTGTCCGACATTTTCCCTTCAACATGAAACAACAAGCGCTTTATAATCCGATAAGAGAACAGTATAATTCCTTAAGATGTATGTCCAACAAATAATACAAAAAAGACTAATAATCCTTATTTTGGGAACAAAAGAATCTCAACTCGGTGTCTCGGTGCTTAGTGTTCTCTGTAACCCGGACTGTGCGCTCTGCATGCGGCTCTTTCTCTCTCATATAGCTGGATGATGGGGGAGGTACTGCTGCAAAACCGCCCCAAAACTACAACACACTGACCAACAGCGTCCCTTTGAGTTCAATCTACTGAACAACAGATATACTTAAAAATAAACACCTTCCAACATATTTGGGAAGGTCTAGGTCTCCGTGGATGAAAGCACAGCATTATCAAGCTTAACCCAACCCAGTAATGTAGGGAATTGAATAACATATGACCTTTCTATACATCTGCCCTGACCGACCCAGTAAGTAGGGCTCTTGGGGGGGGGTTAAAGGAAAAACAAAAACACTCAAAGATATTGGTTGTGCCACGTACTCCATCCAAACTGTATCAGACAGATATGCGTGTCCTGTTTTTGACTATTCAGCAGAAATGTGGGGTGCTAAGAGGTATCTCGAAAACGAACATATCCATAACAGTACGTTATTTTGTAGGTACCCAACAATGTTTGCATCTATACGGGCAATAACTGGGAACATGGGCTGAGAACATTATGAGATGAGATGGAAGGCGTATATGGTGAGCCTTTGGAATAGACCGTTGGATATACCAACTGCCAGAATAGGCAGCAACGTTTTTCCAGTCGGATCTCTCCATAAGGGGAGCCTGGGCAACTGAAATGTCTGACATTTTCCCAACAGTCTGACTGTGAACAGTTGTACGAAAAAAGAATGAAGTGAGACATAGACGCTGTTCAAAAACAACTGATGATGCAATATGAAAAGAAATGAGTGGAGGAGATGAATCATAAACCCAAATGGAGAACCTTTTGTTTGATTAAGGGTGAATTCGTGTGTGAGAGATATATTATGAACAACCTAGATATAAGCAAGAGATCGCCATGTGCCCAGGTAAGTGAAACAAGTCGGTGTAATGGTGAAATGGAAAAGAAAAGACGATGCAACTATTGTAACCTCGAAGAAATAGAGAATGAAATTAATTTGATCCTCTACTGGCCTTTCTACCACAATATATGCTTGTCTTTATTGCAGAAAGCCCACCAGATAAACCCTGAAATGATGTGGCTGAGCCATGAGGAAAAACTGACACGTTTTTTTTTGTCCATTGTGCAATTCTGTTTGCGGATTTGTTTAGATAAAGCCTGGAATTAAAGGAAAATGGCGAACTATAATTCAATTAAACAAATAAGTAGCTCCTATTTAGCAAATGGCAAGTATGTATATGAAATGTGTGTGAACCTGTCTCACTCTTGAATCATCTCTTTGTGCCACACTTGGTTCAAATGCCTTCCGTTTCATTTTTCTGAAATGACTTATTTCCATATTTATTTTATATTTTTTCCTGCTCTAGGAATAAAATGACTGCTTGGATAACCTTATTTACTATTATGTATTGACTTCTTTATCACGCTTTATGCGGTGACAACTGCACAGAACACTGTAAGAATTATCACAGTGCATTATTGTAATGTTTGTGTCAATGGGTTGCAAACTGGCGATTTGACAAGAAAATGAAATGTAATTCATGAATTCATATAAGACAATGTATTTAGGATAAATGTAAACCATGATACAAGAAGTAACTGGGGAAGAAAGGTCAAACAAAATACACCTTGCGTGAAGCTAATCACCGGGACAGAATGCAACTTTCTGCAACTATAACAACAGTATGGCATTACTGTGCATTATGTAGGCTACGGAAAACGTGTATATATACACACATATGAATACAATTTCTAGTACAGAAAACGTTTGCCTCTTGTTTACAAAGATCAAGCAATATCCCAGTATAATTGACTATTTACAATGTTAAAGGGTCTATTGAAATACAGCCGCTTTGCAGAGCAGCGCTGACCACGAATGTGGTGCTGAAATGGCCACATATCAGTTGAATGAAGAGCATTTGTGACCACGGAAACTTCCCAGGTACACAGAGTCGATGTAGAAACAGTTCAAATAAAACATTAAAAACAAACTCATTTACACCATGCTTCAACATTTTTGATTTAGGGGAAGGATAATGACTCAAATATAACAGACCTCTGCTGGAGAGTCTGGTTCATCCAGGATGTTCTGTTCACTCTGCATCCGCTGCATCGTCCCTGTAGAACTGGGGTCCATTATCAGTACGTTCTGACTACAGGGTCTGACGAACTTACAGTCACTCTTTCTGGAGTCAGTCGTCCTGCACACCTCGTAATTGTACACGTGCTGTAGAGTTCCTGTCCCCAAGGTGTCTGCGTAACGCGGTGGATAATACGGAATAACCGGGAGACTGGAATGATAGAGGACGCGAGACTGTCTCCATCTGTATATTTTCACTGATATAATAACCACTAAACATGTGATGAACAGAAATGAGACAACAGCCAAAGCCAAGACTAAGTAAAAAGTCAGGTTGTCATTGTACTCCTTGTCGTGCGTAAAGTCAGTGAACTCCGAGAGCACTTCAGGGAAGCTGTCCGCCACCGCCACGTTAACATTGACTGTAGCTGAACGAGAGGGCTGCCCGTTGTCCTCCACTACAACAGTGATCCTTTGTTTCACAGCATCTTTATCATTGACTTGGCGTACAGTTCTTATTTCTCCATTCTGTAAACCCACTGCAAACAGCGCCCTGTCTGTCGCTTTCTGCAGTTTATACGAGAGCCAGGCATTCTGTCCAGAGTCTATATCAACAGCCACCACTTTAGTAACAAGGTAGCCCACATCTGCTGAACGAGGCACCATTTCAGCCACCAGAGAGCTGCTAGTCTGGACTGGATACAGAACCTGAGGCGAGTTGTCATTTTGGTCCTGGATCATTATTTTTACAGTCACATTGCTACTGAGAGGAGGAGAGCCTCCATCCTGCGCTTTTACGCGGAACTGGAAATCCTTGATCTGCTCGTAGTCAAAAGAGCGCACTGCATGGATGACTCCACTATCAGCACTAACCGACACATATGAGGAGACGGGCACTCCGTTAACCGAGGAGTCCTCCAGTATGTAAGAAACACGGGCATTCTGGTTCCAGTCAGCGTCTCTGGCTTTCACTGTGAATATAGAGAGGCCCGGTGTGTTGTTTTCTATAATATAGGCCTCATATGAGCTCCTCTCAAAGACGGGCGCGTTGTCATTCACATCTGATATCTGTAAGGTGAGAGTGACGCTGCTGGAGAGCGAGGGCACTCCCTCATCAGAGCACGTCACAGTGATGTTATACTCAGAGGCTCTCTCTCGGTCAAAGTCACTGTCAGTTACCAGGCTATAGAAATGGTTTGAGGTCGATCTCATCACAAAGGGAATATTTTCTTCAATACAGCACTGTACTTTTCCATTTTCACCAGAATCTGGGTCTTGAATATTCATCATTGTTACGACAGTACCATGTTTAGCGTCCTCAGATATGGCACTCGTCTTTGACATGATGTTAATAGCTGGTTTGTTATCATTCATATCGATTACGTCAATAATTACCTTACAGGAATCTGTATGACCTCCTTGGTCCCTCGCTTGAACATTAATCTGATAATGTTTAAGTATTTCATAATCAATGTCCCCGACTAATTTAACTATACCGTCATCTCGACCTATTTCAAAAATATCATTCGACGCTTCAGCTGTATTCGAAATGGAATACGTAACTCTCCCATTTTGTCCTTGATCAGCATCAGACGCGCTGACAGTGGTTAAAACGATGCCTTTATGGGCGTTCTCGGTTACACGAGCCTTGTAAACAGCTTCCGAACAAATGGGCGCATTATCATTGGCGTCTAGTACAGTGATGAGTATCTGCATTGTTCCTGATAGCTGAGGCTCTCCTCCATCTACAGCTGTCAACAACAGAGATATCTGCTCCTGTTTTTCGCGATCTAGAGGTTTCTGTAAAACCATCTCTACATTTTTACCACCATCAGGGAGACTCTGCATTTCCAAAATGAAATTCTCGGTGGGTTTGAGAAAATATATTTGGAGGTCATTATGACCAACGTCATCGTCAACGGCTCTCTCGAGGACGAGTCTAGCTCCTGTTAAAGCAGACTCAATTATTTCAAATTTGACTTCATTATTTTTGAAAATAGGAACATTGTCATTTACATCTCTAATTTCAACTGTAACTGTATAAAATTCCATCGGGTTTTCTAGAATAATCTGAAAATGTAAAGCGCAAGGCGTCGTCGGTCCGCAGAGCCCTTCACGGTCTATTCTCTCTTTGATGAGGAGAACTCCCCTTTCTTTATTCAGCTCGATGTACTCTGCGTTGTCTCCAGTATAAACACGAGCTTTACCTGATATCAGTCTTTTTATATCTAAACCCAGATCCTGCGCTATGTTACCGACTAAAGAGCCTTTCGCCATTTCCTCGGGAATGGAGTAACTGACCTGCCCGTGTACTGAACTGAGAGAGAGGACCGAGATAAACAACAGTACTTGCCGTGTCATTGTTCTGTCCGACATTTTCCCTTCAACATGAAACAACAAGAACATTATAATCCCTTATTAAGCAATTTGCGAAATTCTGTCATAAGTAAATCCCGTAAAGAACAACATTTTCTGCCAATAATCCGTATATAATGGAGAAAAAAAAGCTCAACTCCGTATCTCTGTGCTTAGTGTTCTCTGTAACCCGGAATGTGCGCTCTGCGTGAAGCTCTTTCTCTCTCTCATGTACGGAGATGATGGGGGAGGTACTGCAGCAAATGTGCTCTAAAACTGCAACACACTGACCAACAGCGTCCCTTTGAGTTTGATCCACTCAACTACAGATACACTTCAAAAATAAACACATACCAACATATTTTGGAAGATTTGAGTCTCCAAAGATTAAACCATAGCCCTGTCATGCTTGACCCAACATAGGCTATATCAAAACCTCTGGCCCAACTGTAAAAGTAGATGCCCCTGGATGTTAACGAGTAATCTCAAACAAGACTCATGTTGCTTTAAACTATAGCCTACATAACAAAAGAACACACATTTCTAAAATCTGATGTATGGTAGGTAGTGTGCTTTCCGTACAAATATACAAATACTGGTATAGACTTATAAATGTAATTATTTATATAAAAATTCAGCATGATATTGACAAGGACGATGTCTTCATTACAATTCACCCTTTACTGCTAACAGGTCTCTCTGTACAAAAAGCCGCTGTTCATGTCAGTGGTGCTGAATTGGCAAAATCGGTGGAATTAATAGAATTACTGAGCATGGAAAGATTCCAAATTTAAAGAGTCGATGTTAAAAATGTTAAAAACATAACACAATGAATTACACATACAAATATTCTTGTAGGAGAAAATTAATTATTCAAATATTACAGACCTCTAGTGGCGAGTCTGGTTCATCCAGGATGTTATTTTCACTCTGCATCCGCTGCATCGTCCCTGTAGAACTGGGGTCCATTATCAGTACGTTCTGACTACAGGGTCTGACGAACTTACAGTCACTCTTTCTGGAGTCAGTCGTCCTGCACACCTCGTAATTGTACACGTGCTGTAGAGTTCCTGTCCCCAAAGTGTCTGCGTAACGCGGTGGATAGTACGGAATAACCGGGAGATTGGAATGATAGAGGACGCGAGACTGTCTCCATCTGTATATTTTCACTGATATAATAACCACTAAACATGTGATGAACAGAAATGAGACAACAGCCAAAGCCAAGACTAAGTAAAAAGTCAGGTTGTCATTGTACTCCTTGTCGTGCGTAAAGTCAATGAACTCCGAGAGCACTTCAGGGAAGCTGTCCGCCACCGCCACGTTAACATTGACTGTAGCTGAACGAGAGGGCTGCCCGTTGTCCTCCACTACAACAGTGAGCCTTTGTTTCACAACATCTTTATCATTGACTTGGCGAATAGTTCTTATTTCTCCATTCTGTAAACCCACTTCAAACAGCGCCCTGTCTGTCGCTTTCTGCAGTTTATACGAGAGCCAGGCATTCTGTCCAGAGTCCACATCAACAGCCACCACTTTAGTGACAAGATATCCCACATCTGCTGAACGAGGCACCATTTCAGCCACCAGAGAGCTGCTAGTCTGGACTGGGTACAGAACCTGAGGCGAGTTGTCATTCTGGTCCTGGATCATTATTTTCACAGTCACATTGCTACTGAGTGGAGGAGAGCCTCCATCCTGCGCTTTTACGCGGAACTGGAAATCCTTGATCTGCTCGTAGTCAAAAGAGCGCACTGAATGGATGACTCCACTATCAGCACTAACGGACACATATGATGAGACAGGCACTCCGTTAACCGAGGAATCCTCCAGTATGTAAGAAACACGGGCATTCTGGTTCCAGTCAGCGTCTCTGGCTTTCACTGTGAATATAGAGAGGCCCGGTGTGTTGTTCTCTATAATGTAGGCCTCATATGAGCTCCTCTCAAAGACGGGCGCGTTGTCATTCACATCTGATATCTGTAAGGTGAGAGTGACGCTGCTGGAGAGAGAGGGCACTCCCTCATCAGAGCACGTCACACTGATGTTATACTCAGACGCTCTCTCTCGGTCCAAGTCACTGTCTGTTACTACAGTAAAGAAATTATTCGATGTTGATTTCATTGAAAACGGGATGTTTTCGTCAATAGAGCACTGCACTCTGCCATTATCACCAGAATCTGGGTCTTGAATATTCATCATAGTTACGACAGTACCAGGTTGAGCGTTCTCAGATATGGCACTCGTCTTTGACATGATATTGATTGATGGTTTGTTGTCATTTGTATCTATAACCTCAATAATTAATTTACACGCGTCAGAGTGACCTCCCTGATCTGTAGCCTGAACGTCTATCTCATAATGTTTACGTTTTTCATAGTCAATATGTCCATTTAATTTTACCACACCGTAAACATGATCAATTTCAAATAGATGGGACGCTCCCGATTTTGAAATAGAATACGTAATTCTTCCGTTGGAACCTGGATCGGCATCAGTTGCACTGATTGTTGTTAAAACAGTGCCTTTTGATACGTTTTCTGATACACTAGCTTTATACTCTGCCTGAGAACATACAGGCGCATTATCATTGGCGTCTAGTACAGTGATGAGTATCTGCATTGATCCTGATAGCTGAGGCTCTCCTCCATCTACAGCTGTCAACAACAGAGATATCTGCTCCTGTTTCTCTCGGTCTAGAGGTGTCTGTAATACCATCTCTACATTTTTAACACCATCTGAACGAGTTAGTGTTTTCAATACGAAATTATCAGTGGGTTTCAGAGAGTAGCTCTGAAGACCATTAACGCCGACGTCGTCATCAACTGCTCCTTCCAATACAAATTTAGCACCCGTTAGCGCTGATTCACTAATTTCATATTTCATTTCACTCCTCTCAAAAATAGGTGAATTGTCATTGACATCGGTTATCTCAACTGTAGCTGTATAAAATTCCATCGGGTTTTCTAGAATAATCTGAAAATGTAAAGCGCAAGGCGTCGTCGGTCCGCAAAGCGCTTCACGGTCTATTCTGTCTTTGATGAGGAGAACTCCCCTTTCTTTATTCAGCTCGATGTACTCTGCGTTGTCTCCAGTGTAAATACGAGCTTTACCTGATTTCAGTCTTTTTATATCTAAACCCAGATCCTGCGCTATGTTACCGACTAAAGAGCCTTTCGCCATTTCCTCGGGAATGGAGTAACTGACCTGCCCGTGTACTGAACTGAGAGAGAGGACCGAGATAAACAACAGTACTTGCCGTGTCATTGTTCTGTCCGACATTTTCCCTTCAACATGAAACAACAAGCACCATATATTCCGTTATGAAAATAGTCTAATTATTTAAATTTTGAATCCAGAAAATAACACCATGTCCGGCCAATAATCCGTTTATCAGGAACAAAAGAATCTAAGCTCGGTGTCTCGGTGCTTAGTGTTCTCTGTAACCCGGACTGTGCGCTCTGCATGCGGCTCTGTCTCTCTCTAATATACCGAGATGCTGGGGGAGGTACTGCTGCAAAACTGCTCCAAAACGTTAAGACATTGACCAACAGCGTCCCTCTGAGTTTAATGGATTGAACTACAGACAATATACTTCAACAAAAAGACAGAAAAACGCTCCAGTAGTGTTGGAAATGTCAGGGTCGATATACTGGAGAAAATCATTCATATAAAGTAACCGTATACTACATCAATATATAATCTAGCTCAATATATGTACGCAAAATATAAGCAATGGTGTCAGGTAGTTGTGGCCAAGGAATGTCTGAACCAGACCGAGGCTTTGCATTACACTACAGGCTAATAGCGCCAGAAGGAAACTTCCTGCAAGCAAACACATTATTCATGGAATACATGTGCATTAAATACACACAATCCATTGTCCTGCTTGATCATCATGAGAATGTATCTTCTTTACCATTCACGATAAGAATGGACTGAAGAGGTTTTCTGACAGGGAGATAGGCTACACTTGAACAACGCGTTTTCAACATACAGGACCAGTAAAAAGCTTGGACACACCTACTCATTCGAGGGTTTTTCTATATTTGGACTATTTTCTACATTGTAGATTAATAGCGAATCATATAGTAACCAGAAAAGTGTTAAACAAATCAAAATACATTGTATATTTGAGATTCTTCAAAGTAGCCAGCCTTTGCCTTGACAGCTTTGCACACTCTTGGCATTCTCTCAACCAGCTTTGTGATGTAGCCACCTGGAATGCATTTCAATTAACAGGTGTGCCTTGTTAAAAGTTCATTTGTGGATATTATTTCCTTCTTAATGCGTTTGAACCAATCAGTTGTGTTGTGACAAGGTAGGGGTGGTATACAGAAGATAACCCTATTTGATAAAAGTCCATATTATGGCAAGAACAGCTCAAATAAGCAAAGAGACATGACAGTCCATCATTACTTTAAGACATGAAGGTCAGTCAATCCGGAAAATTTTAAGAACCCTGTAAGTTTCTTCATGTTCTGTCACAAAAACCATCAAGTGCTATGATGAAACTGGCTCTCATGAGGACCGCCACAGGAAAGGAAGACCCAGAGTTACCTCTGCTGCAGAGGAGAAGTTCGTTAGAGTTACCAGCCTCAGAAATTGCAGCCCAAATAAATGCTTCAAAGAGTTCAAGTAACGGACACATCTCAACATTACTGTTCAGAGGCGACTGCGTGAATCAGGCCGTCATGGTTGAATTGCTGCTAAGAAACCACAACGTAAGTGTCACTAATAAAAAGAAGAGACTTGATTGGGCCAAGAAACAGGAGAAATGGACATTAGACTGCTGGGGCTTTGTGAGGCGCAGAGTAGGTGAACATATGATCTCCGTATGTGTGGTTTGTGGAGGATGAATCAGAATTAGTTGGGTAACATAGATAAAGAAGATGTTTTATTTACATAATAATGATTATGTGAGATATTTGTCATTAGAATGTATCCCTTTGGACTATACTGTTGGCAGTTGCACTTTTCCCTTCTCAGCTCGGGCTCAGTCAGTTGGGGCCCAGAGAGGGGAGAGGTCAGAACGGAACATTGTCTTTATATGTGAATGTATCTGTTAAACCATGTGAAGGGATGGCGTGATTAAGGGGGAACCAATTATCTCTTGGCTCCACAATGTCTGTGCGCAAGTCACTCCCCTCAGTGAGCTTGTCCAGGAGTGGGGAGAAGAGGGGGTTTACTTGAGATGGGAGTACATAGAGTTGACAATTGAGTTATGCCTTGGATGAGGTAATGTTTTGGGACTATGAAGTACCAGGAATGAGATTAGAACCTCGTCTTAGAGACCAAACTGAACGATAATTTATAGCTAATGCTATCTGGCTATGGGATACTCCTTACTCGAGTAAAAGGCCCTTTGTGAAGAGTTCCTAAGATCTGTGGTTCGTCATGTAAGTTTAGAGGGGTGTATCTTGGCTAAAACAATCTTTGTATTCTACTGTAGGGACTCTCAGAATTCATTATAGACACTGAATTGACCTGAGAGTCAAAGGGCTATTGTGAAGCTCATATTATTAAAGATGAAGTTTAAGTAGAACTCTGACTGGTGTGTGGTTTGCAACTCTCCTCATAAGGTAATACAGGAAATTGCCACGACAGGTTCCCACCATGAAGCAGGGAGGAGGTGGTGTGATGGTGTGGGGGTGCTTTGCTGGTGACACTGTCAGTCATTAATTAAGAATTGAAGGCCCACTTAACCAGCATGGCTACCACAGCATTCTGCAGCGATAAGCCCTCACTAGCTTTAAGCACCAACTGTCAGAGCATCTTACAGATTACTGCACCTGTACATAGCCCACCTATAATTTAGCCCAAACAACTACCTCTTTCCCAACTGTATTTAATTAATTTATTTATTTTGCTCCTTTGCACCCCATTATTTTTATGTCTACTTTGCACATTCTTCCATTGCAAAACTACCATTCCAGTGTTTTACTTGCTATATTGTATTTACTTTGCCACCATGGCCTTTTTTGCCTTTACCTCCCTTCTCACCTCATTTGCTCACATTGTATATAGACTTGTTTATACTGTATTATTGACTGTATGTTTGTTTTACTCCATGTGTAACTCTGTGTCGTTGTATCTGTCGAACTGCTTTGCTTTATCTTGGCCAGGTCGCAATTGTAAATGAGAACTTGTTCTCAACTTGCCTACCTGGTTAAATAAAGGTGAAATAAATAAAAATAAAGCCATCCCATCTGGTTTGCGCTTAAAGGGACTATCATTTGTTTTTCAACGGGACAGTGACCCAACACACCTGCAGGCTGTATAAGGACTATTTGACCAAGAAGGAGAGTGATGGAGTGCTGCATCAGATGACCTGGTCTCCACAATCACCCAATGTCAAATCAATTGAGATGGTTTGGGATGAGTTGGACCACAGAGTGAAGGAAAAGCAGCGCACAAGTGCTCAGCATGTGCGAACTCCTTCAAGACTGTTGGAAAAGCATTGCAGGTGAAGCTGGTTGATAGAATGCCAAGAGTGTGCAAAGATGACATCAAGGAAAAGGGTGGCTACTTTGAACAAGGAAATATATTTTGATTTGTTTAACATTTTTTTGGTTACTACATGATTCCATATGTGTTATTTCATAGTATTGATGTCTTCAATATTATTCTACAATGTAGAAAATAGTTTTTTTTTTTACTTTTAAAAAACTTGAATGAGTAGGTGTGTCCAAACTTTGGACTGGTACTGTATAAATAGAAATAGATAACATGTTAGGAGTACAAAATTAAGAATAAAATATCACAGACCTCTAAAGTCGAGTCTGGTTCATCCAGGATGTTATTTTCACTCTGCATCCGCTGCATCGTCCCTGTAGAACTGGGGTCCATTATCAGTACGTTCTGACTACAGGGTCTGACGAACTTACAGTCACTCTCTGGAGTCAGTCGTCCTGCACACCTCGTAATTGTACACGTGCTGTAGAGTTCCTGTCCCCAAGGTGTCTGCGTAACGCGGTGGATAATACGGAATAACCGGGAGATTGGAATGATAGAGGACGCGAGACTGTCTCCATCTGTATATTTTCACTGATATAATAACCACTAAACATGTGATGAACAGAAATGAGACAACAGCCAAAGCCAAGACTAAGTAAAAAGTCAGGTTGTCATTGTACTCCTTGTCGTGCGTAAAGTCAGTGAACTCAGAGAGCACTTCAGGGAAGCTGTCCGCCACCGCCACGTTAACATTGACTGTAGCTGAACGAGAGGGCTGCCCGTTGTCCTCCACTACAACAGTGAGCCTTTGTTTCACAGCATCTTTATCAGTGACTTGGCGTATAGTTCTTATTTCTCCATTCTGTAAGCCCACTTCAAACAGCGCCCTGTCTGTCGCTTTCTGCAGTTTATACGAGAGCCAGGCATTCTGTCCAGAGTCCACATCAACAGCCACCACTTTAGTGACAAGATATCCCACATCTGCTGAAGGAGGCACCATTTCAGCCACCAGAGAGCTGCTAGTCTGGACTGGATACAGAACCTGAGGCGTGTTGTCATTCTGGTCCTGGATCAATATTTTCACAGTCACATTGCTACTGAGAGGAGGAGAGCCTCCATCCTGCGCTTTTACGCGGAACTGGAAATCCTTGATCTGCTCGTAGTCAAAAGAGCGCACTGAATGGATGACTCCACTATCAGCACTAACGGACACATATGATGAGACAGGCACTCCGTTAACCGAGGAATCCTCCAGTATGTAAGAAACACGGGCATTCTGGTTCCAGTCAGCGTCTCTGGCTTTCACTGTGAATATAGAGAGGCCCGGTGTGTTGTTCTCTATAATGTAGGCCTCATATGAGCTCCTCTCAAAGACAGGCGCGTTGTCATTCACATCTGATATCTGTAAGGTGAGAGTGACGCTGCTGGAGAGCGAGGGCAGTCCCTCATCTGAGCACGTCACAGTGATGTTATACTCAGAGGCTCTCTCTCGGTCCAAGTCACTGTCTGTTACTAGACTATAGAAGCCATTAGATGTAGATTTAATGGTAAAGGGAATATTTTCAGTTAAAACACAGTCCACCACTCCGTTATTATCAGAGTCTGGGTCGTGGACGCTCATTACAGCTATGACTGTCTGATAGGGGGAATTTTCTGGTATCGATTTAGAAGTTGACATCAAATCAATTAATGGTTTATTGTCGTTAACGTCGATAATGTCCACTATCAGTTTACTGGAATCTGTAAGACCCCCTTGATCTTTCGCTTTCACGTCTATTTGATAATGTTTTGCGGTTTCATAGTCGACTTCATTTATCAAATGCACTTCGCCATTACTCTCATTTATTTCAAATAGATCCAAAATACCAATTGTGCTGCTTGATATAGAATATGTGACTAAACCATTTGATCCATGATCTCTGTCGGTGGCTCTAACTGTAGTTAACAAAGTGCCGCTCTTCGAATTTTCGATTAAACTGGCTTTATATACTGCCTGTGTAAAAACCGGAGCATTGTCGTTTGCATCCAACACATTGACATGAATCTGCACTGTCCCAGACATATGAGGCTCTCCACCATCGAGGGCAGTTAACACTAAAGATATCTGCTCCTGTTTCTCTCGATCTAAAGGCTTCTGTAAAACCATCTCTACCTTTTTGATTCCATCAGCCTGACCTTGTAGCTTTAAAACAAAATTATCGGTTGGATTAAGCGAATAGGTTTGGAGTCCATTTAATCCAATATCAGAATCAAAAGCTCTCTCCAAGACGAATTTTGCCCCCGTGATAGCGGACTCGCTTATCTCAAATTTCATATCGTGCATTTGAAAAACTGGAGCATTATCATTGATATCGGTAATCTCAACAGTAACCCGATAAAATTCTATTGGGTTCTCCATAATTATCTGAAAATGCAATGCGCAAGGCGTCGTCTGTCTGCACAACGCCTCACGGTCTATTCTCTGTTTGACAAGGAGGACTCCCCTTTCTTTATTCAGCTCGATGTATTCCGCGCTGTTCCCAACGTGTATGCGAGCATTGCCAGATTTCAGTCTTTTGATATCTAACCCCAAATCCTGCGCTATGTTACCGACTAAAGAGCCTTCCGCCATTTCCTCAGGAATGGAGTAACTGGCCTGCCCGTGTACTGAACTGAGAGAGAGGACCGAGATAAACAACAGTACTTGCCGTTTCATTGTTCTGTCAGTCATGTTTCCTTCACCATGTAACAACAAGTACGTTATAATCCGTAAAAAAACTCAGGGAGATTCCATTCGTTTCCAGTTAAAAACATCAAATGTAAAATATTTAAAATCGGTAATTCCGGAACAAAATAATCTCAGCTCTGTGTCCCTGTGCTTAGTGTTCTCTGTAACCCGGACTGTGCGCTCTGCATACGGCTCTTTCTCTCTCTAATATATCTGCATGATGGGGGAGGTACTGCTGCAAATCCGCTCTAAAACTACAACACACTGACCAACAGCGTCCCTTTGAGTTCAATCTACTGAACAACAGATACACTTCAAAAAGAAACACTTTCCAACATATCTGGGAAGGTTTGCGTCTTCAAGAACAGACCTACCGTGCTTTACCCAACACAATTCACAAAGGAAACACCGCGTCTTTTTTCATTAGAAAAGATAACAAATATATTAGGTATTGGCTATCGGCTCTGCTCCTTCAGGGCAGCTCACAGCCAGAGCAACGCCTCAAATTAACATGAGAAAACTACAGGCATTGAGCATGGTATGCTATACCAATATCCCCACTGAACACAAACAGAGCCAGACAGGTGGAGGCTGGGTGGTGATGGGAAAACACTAAACAGCAAGCATAGCGAATAACGGGGAGTTACAGCAGCAGCGGCAGCAGCAAAAGACACCAGCGCATAATTTGCGCGCGTAATCCAGCATCGAGGATGCGTGCGCAGAACTGGTCAACTGAAATAGACTATCATGTTAAAAGTAGAGTGTGAATCCACTTGGTGCAATCTCAGCTGATGCGATGAGCTGATGCCAGCACTCGGGTTTCCCTTCTCAACCGGCTTCGCTTTATTCATCCAGGCTGTATCAACATCTAGGCCAATGTGTGAAGGACTGATGTAAAGCATGATGCCAGAAGCACGTTGACAATAAATGTCATTCCAAATACATGTAGCAAAAAGCTATAGATTGTGACAGAAAGGAACTTTCGCTAATTTAAACCCAGCATTATGGTATTTATAAATAGTCCTTCAGAAAGTATTCACACCCCCTGACTTTTTCCAAATGTTGTTATGTTACAGCCTGAATTACACATGGATTAAATTGATATTGTTTTTTACTGGCCTACACACACAATAGCCCATAATGTCAAAGTGAAATTATGTTTTTAGACATTTTTATAAATTAATTTAAAAAATCAAAAGCTGAAATGTCTTGAGTCAATAACTATTCAAACCCTTTGTTATGGACCCTTTGTCGAGCAGTGACAAGGAGGGGGGGGGGGTATTCGATACCTCTTAGAGCATGGTGATGTTATTAATTACACTTTGGATGGTGTACACCCAGTCACTACAAAGATACAGGCGTCCTTCCTAACTCAACGTGCTTCTGTCAACGTGCTTCTGGCATCATGCTTTACATCAGTCCTTCACACATTGGAGAGGAGGGAAACCACTCAGGGATTTCACAATGAGGCCAATGGCGACATTATAACAGTTACAGAGTTTAACGGCTTGTGATAGGAGAACACCGAGATGGATCACCAACATAGTAGTTACTCCACAATACTAACCTATTTGACAGAGTGAAAAGAAGGAAGCCTGTACAGAATAAAAATATTTGAAAACATGCATCCTGTTCGCAACAAGTAATTCACTTTATGTACTGAATACAAAGTGTTTGTCACGTTCTGACCTTACTTCCTTTCTTTTGTCTTTCGTTTTAGTATGGTCAGGGCGTGAGTTGGGTGGGTTGTCTATGTTAGTTTTTCTATGATGTTCTATTTCTGTGTTTGGCCTGGTATGGGTCTCAATCAGAGGCAGCTGTCAATCATTGTCCCTGATTGAGAACCATATTTAGGTAGCCTGTTTTCAATTGTGTTTTGTGGGTGGTTGTTTTCTGTCTGTGTGTCTGCACCAGAAATAACTGTTTCTGTTGTTGTCTTTGTTGTTTTGTTATTCAGTGTTCAGTTTACATTAAAAAAGATGAACACGTACCACGCTGCGTATTGGTACTCACCTTCTTCCCAAGACAGTCGTTACAGCGTTATGTTTGGGGCAAATCCTTTCACAACACATCACTGAGTACCACACTTATTAATATTTCCAAGCATGGTGGTGGCTGCATCATGTTATGGGTATGCTTGTGATCGGCAAGGACTAGGAGTTCTTTAGGATAAAAATAAATGGAATAGAGCAAAGCACAGCCATAATCCTAGAGTAAAACCTGGTTCAGTTTGCTTTCCAAAATACACTGGGAGATAAATTCACCTCTCAGCAGGACAATAACCTAAAATACAAGGCCAAATATCACATTAAAGATAAATGTACAAATATTATACAATCCAGGTGTGCAATGCCCTTAGAGACTTACCCAGAAAGACTTACAGCTGAAACAACTGCCAAAAAAGATTCTAAAATGTATTGACTCAGGAGAGCGAATGCCTATATACATTAGCCATTTCTGTATTTCATTATCAATATATTTGCAAACACTTATAAAAACATGTATTCACTTTGTCATTATGGGGTATTGTGTGTAAATGGTGAGACAGAAATACAAATGTAATCCATTTAGGATTCAGGCTGTAACAACAAAATGTGGAATAAGTCAAGGGGTATGAAACAGTTTCTTAAGAAACTGTAAGATTATTTAATCGAATTACTATTAGAGAAAATGTTTGCCTCAGTTTTACTACTGTAAAGGCTATGTTCAGAACAATTCAAACTTTACTATGGTGCATGGTTCATTCAAATACAGCCTCTTTGCTGGAACCAACACAGAACCGCTGTCCATGACATTGGTGCTGAAACGCCTACATGTCAATAGAAAATAATACTACTTATGACCATGGAAAGTTCCCATGGAAAGTTCCCTGGAATACATAGTGGATTAAAGTGAATGATGCATTTACAAATACAGCTGAAAGAAATATAGTTTTGGGGAAAATAATTATGATTCAAATAACAAACCTCTAGTGGGGAGTCTGGTTCATCCAGGATGTTATTTTCACTCTGCATCCGCTGCATCGTCCCTGTAGAACTGGGGTCCATTATCAGTACGTTCTGACTACAGGGTCTGACGAACTTACAGTCACTCTTTCTGGAGTCAGTCGTCCTGCACACCTCGTAATTGTACACGTGCTGTAGAGTTCCTGTCCCCAAAGTGTCTGCGTAACGCGGTGGATAATACGGAATAACCGGGAGATTGGAATGATAGAGGACGCGAGACTGTCTCCATCTGTATATTTTCACTGATATAATAACCACTAAAAATGTGATGAACAGAAATGAGACTACAGCCAAAGCCAAGACTAAGTAAAAAGTCAGGTTGTCATTGTACTCCTTGTCGTGCGTAAAGTCAGTGAACTCCGAGAGCACTTCAGGGAAGCTGTCCGCCACCGCCACGTTAACATTGACTGTAGCTGAACGAGAGGGCTGCCCGTTGTCCTCCACTACAACAGTGAGTCTTTGTTTCACAGCATCTTTATCAGTGACTTGGCGTACAGTTCTTATTTCTCCATTCTGTAAACCCACTTCAAACAGCGCCCTGTCTGTCGCTTTCTGCAGTTTATACGAGAGCCAGGCATTCTGTCCAGAGTCCACATCAACAGCCACCACTTTAGTAACAAGATAGCCCACATCTGCTGAACGAGGCACCATTTCAGCCACCAGAGAGCTACTAGTCTGGACTGGATACAGAACCTGAGGCGCGTTGTCGTTCTGATCTTGTATGAAGATGTTGACACTCACATTACTACTGAGGGGAGGAGAGCCTCCGTCTTGCGCCTTAACCATGAGTGTAAGCTGTTTAATTTGTTCATAATCAAAGGAACGAACCGCATGTAAAACTCCAGTTTCAGAGTTAATAGATATATAAGTAGAGACTGGAGTTCCACTGATCTGCGTGTCCTCCAAGAGGTACGAGATTCTAGCGTTCTGATTCCAGTCAGAGTCCCGCGCGCTGACAGTAAATATGGACATTCCAGGAGAGTTATTCTCTGTGACGTAGGCAGAGTAGGTGCCTTTATCGAACAATGGGGCGTTGTCGTTTACATCAGAGATTCTCAGGTGTATTGTTCTAACGCTAGAGAGTGGAGGCGAACCAGAATCTCTCGCTGTTATGGTTATATTGTATTCTGCCATCTTTTCTCGATCAAAACCAGAGTCAGTGATCAAATTATAATAATATGTCAATGAGGATTTGATCTGAAATGGGAGTGTTTTGTCTACTGAACAGCTAACCTGTCCGTTTCTCTCTGAATCAGCATCTTTAACGTTTATAACGGCTACCGTGGTTCCAGGAGGAGCATCTTCAGACACAGGGCTGGAGAAAGACATGACGTTTATAACAGGTGCGTTGTCATTTATGTCAACTATTTCTATGACAACTTTACCAATATCTGTCAAACCACCTTGGTCTTTAGCCTCAACTCTAATTTCATATTTCTTGTCTTTTTCAAAATCTATCTGTCCAGCTACAGATATTTTGCCTGTTGTCCTGTCAATGTCAAATAAATCAGCCAAGTTGCCTTTCAAATTTGAAAAAGAATAGGTCAGTAACCCATTCGAAAAACTGTCTGCATCGCTGGCATTTACGGTGGCAATATATGTGCCTTTCTGTGCGTTTTCCATTACAGTAGCTCTGTACACTGACTGGTTAAACACAGGCGCATTGTCATTGGCATCTAAGACAGTGATCTCTATATTTACTGTGCCAGATCTCTGCGGATTTCCACCGTCTACAGCGATTAGCTTTAGAGAGAGACGAGGACGCTCCTCTCGATCTAACGGTTTCTGCAGGACCATCTCTGCATATTTGCTACCGTCTGCGTTAGAATGCTGTTTCAATACAAAATGATCATTAGGAGTGAAGACATAATCTTGTAGACCATTAACTCCCACATCCGGATCCTCTGCACTCTCTAATACAAAACGAGATCCAAGAGCGACGGATTCGCTGATTTCAAATGTACTGTGATTGTTCTTGAAGAGAGGAGCATGGTCGTTAACATCCAATATTTCCACTGTAACACGATGTAATTCAATTGGATTTTCTAAAATAATTTCAAAGCTAAAGCTACACGGTGTGACGTCCCCACAAAGCTGCTCTCGGTCTATTCTCTCACTCACGACTAGAACCCCTTTGTCTGTCTTCAGCTCTGTGTACTGAATGCTTTCTCCGGTCACGATACGGGCTCGGCCCGCTCTGAGCCTTTTCAAATCTAACCCCAGGTCTTGAGCTACGTTACCGATAAAAGAACCTTTCTTCATCTCTTCTGGTATGGAATACCGGATTTGACCACTGACAATATGACTGAAATACGGAATAAATATAAGTACTTGCCATCGCAGTCCACAACACAAACGCCATTTTGCGCATTTAGGTTGAAGGAATCCGTCAGATGCCATAGCCAACGAATAAAAAAATCCAGCACGAATATTCCTTATACTGGACCGAGAGAAACGGTGAGGAAATACCAGTCGATGTTTCGCTTTATTCCAAACTATTTTCACTATCCCTTTCGTATATATTGATCAGAGCGAATGTCTCTCTGTCGTGCCAAGCCTCGTATGATGCGCAGTCTCTCCCTCTCCTCTGGCAGAGCGCTGTGATAGGGGAGGGGACTCTGCTGGCTGACAACACTGCACAGAAATAATTTCACTGATCAACAGCGGCCCTCAGAGTCTGAAACACGGACATCACAAAACACTTGAAAATCGAAAACCATTCAGAAATAATTTAACACCACACAGCATTATTATCTTTCCAAACGGATCCATATACAAAACACTTCACATTCTGCAAACTACATAAATGCAACGTTCATCACTACAACTCAAAACATGACAATTGCATAGCCAACTAAAGAATCCCACTATCCCGTCAAACTCAGAATGGATCGTGCAAAAACAATAATTCCATGGTACAGCCGTCCAAACCATGGCTCAACATTACAAACCAATACTTATGCATGTTGACAGTAATATTTTTCGTTAAGGCAAAAATCTATAGCGACATTCAATACACAGAGGTACGAAGAAAGGATTATACACAGTGTGACGACAGCCCTCTGCTGCTATGAAGACACAAGTGTCGCTGTCCACACAGGGTGGTGCTGAAGCAACATTGCAACACTAGAGAGTTACAAATCAATCACAAGCACTAACGCTCAGTTCGAAATAGTCTACATATTTAAAAACACAGCACACATACAACACGAACCTAAAACGTTTTATAGGTTACTAAAACAATACGTAATCCAAGATTTACTGCTATAAAATAGAGAAGCGGGAGAAACCCATCTACTGAGGATCCAGGGTAAAACAGTTGAGAAAAAGTTATACAAACAAACTTATTGTAAAGATGTACTGCAACTAAATGAGCTACTTTATTTAAACTCCAAGAAACTCACCTCTAGTGGGGAGTCCGGTTCATCCAGGATGTTATTTTCACTCTGCATCCGCTGCATCGTCCCTGTAGAACTGGGGTCCATTATCAGTACGTTCTGACTACAGGGTCTGACGAATTTACAGTCACTCTTTCTGGAGTCAGTCGTCCTGCACACCTCGTAATTGTACACGTGCTGTAGAGTTCCTGTCCCCAAAGTGTCTGCGTAACGCGGTGGATAATACGGAATAACCGGGAGATTGGAATGATAGAGGACGCGAGACTGTCTCCATCTGTATATTTTCACTGATATAATAACCACTAAACATGTGATGAACAGAAATGAGACTACAGCCAAAGCCAAGACTAAGTAAAAAGTCAGGTTGTCATTGTACTCCTTGTCGTGCGTAAAGTCAGTGAACTCCGAGAGCACTTCAGGGAAGCTGTCCGCCACCGCCACGTTAACATTGACTGTAGCTGAACGAGATGGCTGCCCGTTGTCCTCCACTACAACAGTGAGCCTTTGTTTCACAGCATCTTTATCAGTGACTTGGCGTACAGTTCTTATTTCTCCATTCTGTAAGCCCACTTCAAACAGCGCCCTGTCTGTCGCTTTCTGCAGTTTATACGAGAGCCAGGCATTCTGTCCAGAGTCTACATCAACAGCCACCACTTTAGTAACAAGATAGCCCACATCTGCTGAACGAGGCACCATTTCAGCCACCAGAGAGTTACTAGTCTGGACTGGGTACAGAACCTGAGGCGCGTTGTCGTTCTGATCTTGTATGAAGATGTTGACAGTGGCATTACTACTGAGTGGAGGAGAGCCTCCGTCTTGCGCCTTAACCATAAGTTTAAACTCTTTAATTTGTTCATAATCAAAGGAACAAACCGCATGTAAAATTCCAGTTTCAGAGTTAATAGATATATAAGTAGAGACTGGAGTTCCACTGATCTGCGTGTCCTCCAAGAGGTACGAGATTCTAGCGTTCTGATTCCAGTCAGAGTCCCGCGCGCTGACAGTAAATATGGACATTCCAGGAGAGTTATTCTCTGTGACGTAAGTCGAGTATGAGCCCTGATGAAACAATGGAGCATTGTCATTTACGTCAGATATTCTAAGGTGTAATGTCCTGGTGCTAGAGAGTGGAGGCGAACCAGAATCTGTCGCTGTTATGGTGATGTTGTATTCCGGTGTCGTTTCTCTGTCTAAAGCTACGTCTGAGATCAAATTATAATAACTACTTAACGACGACTGAATTTTAAATGGAAGGTTAGTATTTATAGAGCATGTAATCTGTCCATTTCTCTCTGAATCAGCATCATTAACATTTATAATAGCAATAGTGGTGCCAGGAGGAGCATCTTCAGACACAAGGCTAGAGAAGGACATGACGTTTATAACTGGTGCGTTGTCATTAACATCAACAACTTCAATGACAACTTCACTTGAGTCAGTTAAACCACCTTGATCCTTCACCTCTACCCTGATTTCAAATTTCTTATCTTTCTCGTAATCTATTTCCCCCGCAACTGATATAGTGCCTGTTTTTTCGTCTATATTGAAAATGTCAGCTAAATGTTTTTTGAGGTTGGAGAAAGAATACGCAACATCACCGTTTGATCCACTGTCGGCATCGCTGGCATTTATTGTTGTGATATAGGTCCCTTTTGAAGCGTCTTCCATTACAGAAGCCCTGTACACTGACTGGTTAAACACAGGCGCATTGTCATTAGCATCTAGGACAGTTATCTCTATATTTACTGTGCCAGATCTCTGCGGATTTCCACCATCTACAGCGATTAGCTTTAAAGAGAGACGAGGATGCTCCTCTCTATCTAACGGTTTCTGAAGAACCATTTCAGCATATTTACTACCGTCCGGTTTCGCGTGTTGTTTTAAAACATAATTATCATTCGTGGTTAAGAAGTAATTCTGCAGAGCGTTTAACCCCACATCAGGATCCTCGGCACTCGCCAACGTAAAACGGGAGCCTAAGGTAGCGGACTCGCTAATTTCAAATTGTATATCTCTCTTTGAAAAAGCAGGGGCATGGTCATTTACATCTATAATTTCTACAGTCACGCGGTGTAGCTCCATCGGATGTTCTAGAATGATTTCGAAGCTGAAGCTACACGGTGTGACGTCGCCACAAAGCTGCTCTCGGTCTATTCTCTCACTCACGACTAGAATCCCTTTGTCTGTCTTCAGCTCTGTGTACTGAATGCTTTCTCCGGATACGATACGGGCCCGGCCCGCTCTGAGCCTTTTCAAATCTAACCCCAGGTCTTGAGCTACGTTACCGATAAGAGAACCTTTCTTCATCTCCTCTGGAATGGAATACCGTATTTGGCCACTGACAATATGACAGAATGACAGGAGAAAAATAAATACTTGCCACCGCAGTCCACATAAACGCCATCTTACGCATATAGGTTGAAGGAATCCTTCAGAAGCCATATCCAAGAATACAACAAATCCAATACAAATAGCCCTTATACCAGATCCTGAAACGGCGAGTTAATGGGAGATTAATAAACGATATATTATCTTAATCCAGGGTTTTTTAACCGTTCTATTGTATTTGTAATCTACATGTACCAGAACAAGTGTGTCTCTTCCGCGCCCCACCTCGTATGAAGCGCAGAGCCTCTCCCTCTCCTCTGATAAAGCGCAGTTATAGGGGAGGGGACGCCACTGACTGACAACACTGGACAGAAATTATTTCACTGATCAACAGCGGCCCTTAGAGTCCACGACATGAACATCAGATTAAATGTGAACATAAATCGCTTCAGAAAAAAATGCAAAATACTTTACAGCTATACTTTTTCAAATGTATATTCAATCAAGTGCAAAGTGATATCTAAATAAATCACCGTTCAATTACTAGAATATTATGATCAGCAGGGAGCATAGTAATCATAAGTTACTAAAACATGTCCTATCCTCTCAGTCATAGAATGGATCGTGCGTAAAAACATGGCCATGTGTCCGCAGTCCAAACCATGACTGAAAATACAGTCAAATACCTTTCTAGAGAGTTATTTTGTTCCGATTGCATGGGCTACACAAGGCTGAAACTCTATAGAAACTTTTCATCAATACACAGCAGTTCAACAATGGATACTTTGTGTGAGAGAGCGGAGCAAACCTCTGCTGCTGACTGACACAAGTTGTGCTGTCCACACAGAGTGGTTCTGAAGTTGCGTAACGATTGTAGCGCTTCGTCACATACATTCTAAATAACATTCTACAAACTCAGCAGGCCTACTATGATTGTCAAAGCTTTAATAAAACCGTAGAAGATAACTTGGCCCCATAAAGTTCACCGTATATACTGAATAAAGTGCACATTTTAGAGATGCATTCCATCAAGATGTTGTATATTATTCAACATCAGCTAAACTCACCTCTAGTGGAGAGTCTAGTTCATCCAGGATGTTCTGTTCACTCTGCATCCGCTGCATCGTCCCTGTAGAACTGGGGTCCATTATCAGTACGTTCTGACTAGAGGGTCTGACGAACTTACAGTCACTCTTTCTGGAGTCAGTCGTCCTGCACACCTCGTAATTGTACACGTGCTGCAGAGTTCCTGTCCCCAAAGTGTCTGCGTAACGCGGTGGATAATACGGAATAACCGGGAGATTGGAATGATAGAGGACGCGAGACTGTCTCCATCTGTATATTTTCACTGATATAATAACCACTAAACATGTGATGAACAGAAATGAGACTACAGCCAAAGCCAAGACTAAGTAAAAAGTCAGGTTGTCATTGTACTCCTTGTCGTGCGTAAAGTCAGTGAACTCCGAGAGCACTTCAGGGAAGCTGTCCGCCACCGCCACGTTAACATTGACTGTAGCTGAACGAGATGGCTGCCCGTTGTCCTCCACTACAACAGTGAGCCTTTGTTTCACAGCATCTTTATCATTGACTTGGCGTATAGTTCTTATTTCTCCATTCTGTAAACCCACTTCAAACAGCGCCCTGTCTGTCGCTTTCTGCAGTTTATACGAGAGCCAGGCATTCTGTCCAGAGTCTATATCAACAGCCACCACTTTAGTAACAAGGTAGCCCACATCTGCTGAACGAGGCACCATTTCAGCCACCAGAGAGCTGCTAGTCTGGACTGGGTACAGAACCTGAGGCGTGTTGTCATTCTGGTCCTGGATCATTATTTTCACAGTCACATTGCTACTGAGAGGAGGAGAGCCTCCATCCTGCGCTTTAACAACCACTGTAAGCTGTTTAATTTGTTCATAATCAAAGGAACGAACCGCATGTAAAACTCCAGTTTCAGAGTTAATAGATATATAAGTAGAGACTGGAGTTCCACTGATCTGCGTGTCCTCCAAGAGGTACGAGATTCTAGCGTTCTGATTCCAGTCAGAGTCCCGCGCACTGACAGTAAATATGGACATTCCAGGAGAGTTATTCTCTGTGACGTAAGTCGAGTATGAGCCCTGATGAAACAATGGAGTATTGTCATTTACGTCAGAGATTCTAAGGTGTAATGTCCTCGTGCTGGAGAGTGGAGGCGAACCAGAATCTGTCGCTGTTATGGTGATGTTGTATTCCGGTGTCGTTTCTCTGTCAAGCGCTCCATCTGAGATCAAAGTATAATAACTACTTAACGAAGATTGGATCTTAAACGGGAGGTTAGTAGTTAAAGAGCAGGTGATCTGTCCGTTTCTCTCTGAATCAGCGTCTTTCACATTTATAATAGCGATCGTGGTACCAGTAGGAGCATCTTCAGACACAGGGCTGGAAAAAGACATGACGTTTATAACAGGCGCATTGTCATTTTTGTCAATTATTTCAATGACAACTTTACTGGTGTCTGTTAAACCTCCTTCGTCTTTAGCCTCAACTCTAACCTCGTATTTTGTATCTTTCTCGTAATCTATTTCCCCCGCAACTGATATTGTGCCTGTTGTTTCGTCTATGTTGAAAATGTCAGCTAAATGTTTTTTGAGGTTGGAGAAGGAATAGGAGACGACGCCGTTTGATCCGTTATCTGCATCGCTGGCATTTACGGTGGCAATATATGTGCCTTGCAGTGCGTTTTCCATCACAGTAGCCCTGTACACTGACTGGTTAAACACAGGCGCATTGTCATTGGCATCTAGGACAGTTATATCTATATTTACTGTGCCAGATCTCTGCGGATTTCCACCGTCTACAGCGATTAGCTTTAACGAGAGACGAGGATGCTCCTCTCTATCTAACGGTTTCTGGAGGACCATCTCAGCATATTTACTGCCGTCTGGATTCGTATGTTGCTTTAGAATGAAATTATCATTGGGAGTTAAATCATAACTCTGCAGGGCGTTGAGCCCTACGTCAGGATCTTCTGCACTCGCCAACGTAAAACGAGAGCCCAAGGTAGCAGACTCGCTAATTTCAAATGTAATATCTTTCTTTGGAAAATCAGGGGCATGGTCATTTATATCCAGAATCTCCACAGTAATACGACGTAGTTCGATAGGGTTTTCTAGAAGGATTTCGAATCTGAAACTACACGGCGTC
Organism: Oncorhynchus gorbuscha; assembly: GCF_021184085.1. NCBI lineage: Eukaryota > Metazoa > Chordata > Actinopteri > Salmoniformes > Salmonidae > Oncorhynchus > Oncorhynchus gorbuscha. The sequence goes on from NC_060195.1 coordinate 30,687,062, forward strand.
ACATCGCCACAAAGCTGCTCTCGGTCTATTCTCTCACTCACGACTAGAATCCCTTTGTCTGTCTTCAGCTCTGTGTACTGAATGCTTTCTCCGGTCACGATACGGGCCCGACCCGCTCTGAGCCTTTTCAAATCTAACCCCATGTCTTGAGCTACGTTACCGATAAGAGAACCTTTCTTCATCTCCTCCGGAATGGAATAGCGGATTTGGCCACTGACAATATGACTGAAATACAGGAGGAAAATCAGTACTTGCCACAGTTGTCCACAGCACAAACGCCATTTTATACATTTAGGTTGAAGGAGTCCTTCAGATGACATAGCCAACAAAGAATCAAATCCAACACGAATATTCCTTAGACCTTATCCTCAGAGACGACAAGCGAAGAGGAAACTTATAGTGGAGCTGTTATTTTAATAGAGTCTATTAATTTTAACTGTCTCCTTCACGTATCCGTTTGAGCGAGTGTCTCTCTCTCGCGCCCCGCCTGCTATTAAGAGCAAAAGAGTCTCTCCCTCTCCTCTGGCAGAGCGCAGTAATAGGGGAGGGGAGTCTACTGACTGGCAACACTGGATATAAATTATTTCACTGATCAACAGCGGCCCTTAGGGTCCAAAACACGAACACCAGATTATAGTTGAATTGATAAAAACCGTAGAAATGATTAATCACTTCACAGCACTACTTTCCTTCCAACATTTTTCAAATAGCTAGTTAAAACGGTGCTTGGTGCAATCTCAATAAATTCAGTCACTGTAATACAATGACAAGCCAAATAGCAACAATATGATACTAAAGCATGCCACACTATCCTCTCAGCCACAATATGGAACACGTGTAAAAACATTTCCATGGATCCGCCTTCCAACCCATTATTGAACCACAGAGTGAAAAAAGTATGTTGAGCTATATTTGGCATATGACAAGCAGTCAACACTGGTTAAGTGACTATTTAGTCATTTCATAGTCACTTTATCAAACCACAACGGTTGGCACAAGGGAACAGTTTGAGAGAGCGAAGCAGAACGGTTGGCACAAGGGAGCAAGCAGTATGAGAGCGAAGCAGAACGGTTGGCACAAGGGAGCAGTATATGAGAGAGCGAAGCGGAACTCTGCTTCTATCATGACATAAGTAACGCTGTCCACACAGTGGTGCTGAAATATCCTTACCACACTACCTCGTTTCTATTGTAGCACTTAGATTAAAAACAACTCAGCAGGCATGCTATAAAAAAATGTAAAAATCCGAAAAACGTGGAGTAATTTCCACTATAGTAGAACGTAATATGTTAACGTCAAAACCTCAATCTGAAATCTCAGCTGACAATATAAAAGCCAAAGCTAACCACAAAAATATGTAACTGCTGATTTAACTATGCTGTTGACTAGAGAAATACTGAGTCCATAAACCTTTACACACTATATCAAAAACAAAGGACGAAGTATGTATTAATAAGAGCAGTATTTCAACCAACTGAGCAATATAATGTAAGATCCAATAAACTCACCTCTAGTGGCGAGTCTGGTTCATCCAGGATGTTCTGTTCACTCTGCATCCGCTGCATCGTCCCTGTAGAACTGGGGTCCATTATCACTACGTTCTGACTACAGGGTCTGACGAATTTACAGTCACTCTTTCTGGAGTCAGTCGTACTGCACACCTCGTAATTGTACACGTGCTGTAGAGTTCCTGTCCCCAAAGTGTCTGCGTAACGCGGTGGATAATACGGAATAACCGGGAGACTGGAATGATAGAGGACGCGAGACTGTCTCCATCTGTATATTTTCACTGATATAATAACCACTAAACATGTGATGAACAGAAATGAGACTACAGCCAAAGCCAAGACTAAGTAAAAAGTCAGGTTGTCATTGTACTCCTTGTCGTGCGTAAAGTCAGTGAACTCCGAGAGCACTTCAGGGAAGCTGTCCGCCACCGCCACGTTAACATTGACTGTAGCTGAACGAGAGGGCTGCCCGTTGTCCTCCACTACAACAGTGAGCCTTTGTTTCACAGCATCTTTATCCGTGACTTGGCGTATAGTTCTTATTTCTCCATTCTGTAAACCCACTTCAAACAGCGCCCTGTCCGTCGCTTTCTGCAGTTTATACGAGAGCCAGGCATTCTGTCCAGAGTCCACATCAACAGCCACCACTTTAGTGACAAGATAGCCCACATCTGCTGAACGAGGCACCATTTCAGCCACCAGAGAGCTGCTAGTCTGGACTGGATACAGAACCTGAGGCGAGTTGTCATTCTGGTCCTGGATCATTAATTTCACAGTCACATTGCTACTGAGAGGAGGAGAGCCTCCGTCTTGCGCCATAACCACGAGTGTAAGCTCTTTGATTTGTTCGTAATCATAGGAGCGTACCGCGTGTATAACCCCACTCTCTGCATTTACCGAAACATAAGCAGCCACAGGAGTCCCGTTGACGTCAGTATCCTCCAGAATGTAGTAAATACGGGAATTTTGATTGGAGTCGGTGTCTTCAGCTCTAACAGTAAATATAGAGACTCCTGGAGAGTTATTCTCTGCGATATAAGAGTTGTACACACCCCGTGGAAACACTGGGGCATTGTCGTTGATATCTGAGACCTTCAGGTGAAATGTTCTCTTACTTGAGAGAGGAGGCGACCCTGCGTCCGTGGCGACTACAGTTATGTTATGTTCTGACACGCTCTCGCGGTCTAAAACAGCATCGGTTACCAAGGTGTAGTAATTTCTTAAATTAGATTTTATCTTAAAGGGGATGTTTTGGTCTAGGCTACAGCTCACATGTCCGTTTTCACCTGAATCAAGGTCTTTAACGTTGATGATACCGATGGTTGTACCCGGAGGAGAGTCTTCAGAAATCGGACTCGTGAATGACATGACGCTTATAACAGGCTCATTATCGTTTTTGTCAATGACCTCAACAATAACTTTACTCGAATCCGTTAAGCCTCCATGGTCCTTTGCTTCAATTCTCAGTTCAAACCTTTTCTCTTTTTCGTAATCAATCAACCCTGAAACGGATATTCTGCCTGTGGTTTCATTGATAGTCAACACATCAGCAAGACCACCATTCATGTCTGAAATAGAGTATACAATAAAACTATTCGTCCCGCTGTCTGCATCACTGGCATTTACGATGGTAATATATGTGCCTTTCGGTGCGTTTTCCATCACAGTAGCCATGTACAATGACTGGTTAAACACAGGCGCATTGTCATTGGCATCTAGGACAGTGATATCTATATTTACTGTGCCAGATCTCTGCGGATTTCCACCGTCTACAGCGATTAGCTTTAAAGAGAGACGAGGATGCTTTTCTCTATCTAACGGTTGCTGGAGGACCATCTCAGCATATTTTCTTCCATCGGCATTTGGATGTTGTTTTAGAATGAAATTATCGTTTGAACTTAAAACATACTCCTGTAGGCCATTAGATCCTACATCAGAGTCCTCTGCACTGGCTAACGCAAAACGCGCACCAATAACAGCGGATTCACTGATTTCTAAATGTATATTATTTTTCTTAAATATTGGAGAATTGTCGTTAATGTCCAGGATTTCTATTGTAACGTGATGAAGCTCCATTGGATTTTCTAGAATAATTTCGAAGCTGAAGCTACACGGTGTGACGTCGCCACAAAGCTGCTCTCGGTCTATTCTCTCACTCACGACTAGGACCCCTTTGTCTGTCTTCAGCTCTGTGTACTGAATGCTTTCTCCGGTCACGATACGGGCCCGACCCGCTCTGAGCCTTTTCAAATCTAACCCAAGGTCTTGAGCTACGTTACCGATAAGAGAACCTTTCTTCATCTCCTCCGGAATGGAATAGCGGATTTGGCCACTGACAATATGACTGAAATACAGGAGGAAAATAAGTACTTGCCACAGCAGTCCACAACACAAACGCCATCTTAAGTATTTAGGTTGAAGGAATCCTCCCAATGCCATAGCCAACAAATAATAGATCCAACGGAAATATTCCTTTTATCCCCAACAAATAGAAGAGCGATATTTTACTTATGATTTAAATCCAGGCTATTTTCACCGTCTTCTTTCGATATCTATAAAGACCAGAGCGAGTGTCTCTCTGTCGCACCCCACCTCATATGAAGCGCAGAGTCTCTCCCTCTCCTCTGGCAGAGCGCAGTGATAGGGGAGGGAACTCTTCAGACTGACAACACTGGACAGAAATTATTTCACTGATCAACAGCGGCTCTCAGAGTCCAAAAAATGAACACACATTATATTTGAATCTGTAAAAACGTAGAAAATATTAAACAATTTACAGCACTAATTTGTTCTCGAAATATTGCAAATAGCTAGTTGAACACAGTGCTAGGTGAAATCTAAATAAATGAAACGTTAAATGACTATAATACTTGGACCAGTAAGGCAAACCGCAATAATTTGACACTAAATCATGCTACACCATCCTCTTAGCAATGGATTCGAACGTGCCTAAAAACATTTCCGTGGATCCGCCATCCAAAGCATTATTGAACAACATATTCCATACGAAAGTGGGTTGTTATTGACAAGCAGTTAACACTGCTCAAGGGACTCCATAACGACTCTTTGTCATAACACTGCCGTTGGAACAAGGGAGAGCAGACCTATGATTCTATCAGGACAGAAGTGGCGCTGTCCACAGAGATGGCCACACGGCCCATATTGCTGCTATTGTGATGAAAACAAATCGGTAGGTATACTATAAAAGCCCAAACTAACCAATAGACAAGTCATCGCTTCTATTGTAGCTATTAGTGTGCTAACGTCGAAACCACAGAATAAAAACTCAAGTGGCAATGGAATTCTATAAAAGCCCAATCTAACCACAACAATACTTAACAGCTGGTTTGAATGAATACTGTTAACTGCAGAAATATTAAGTAGCCACAATAGGTCAAATGGTTACAAAGGACACTTTTTTTAAAGTATTGAAAATATATATTCCAACCCAATGAGCCATACTGTTTAAACTCCAACACACTCACCTCTAGTGGAGAGTCTGGTTCATCCAGGATGTTCTGTTCACTCTGCATCCGCTGCATCGTCCCTGTACAACTGGGGTCCATTATCAGTACGTTCTGACTACAGGGTCTGACGAACTTACAGTCACTCTTTCTGGAGTCAGTCGTCCTGCACACCTCGTAATTGTACACGTGCTGTAGAGTTCCTGTCCCCAAGGTGTCTGCGTAACGCGGTGGATAATACGGAATAACCGGGAGATTGGAATGATAGAGGACGCGAGACTGTCTCCATCTGTATATTTTCACTGATATAATAACCACTAAACATGTGATGAACAGAAATGAGACTACAGCCAAAGCCAAGACTAAGTAAAAAGTCAGGTTGTCATTGTACTCCTTGTCGTGCGTAAAGTCAGTGAACTCCGAGAGCACTTCAGGGAAGCTGTCCGCCACCGCCACGTTAACATTGACTGTAGCTGAACGAGAGGGCTGCCCGTTGTCCTCCACTACAACAGTGAGCCTTTGTTTCACAGCATCTTTATCATTGACTTGGCGTATAGTTCTTATTTCTCCATTCTGTAAACCCACTTCAAACAGCGCCCTGTCTGTCGCTTTCTGCAGTTTATACGAGAGCCAGGCATTCTGTCCAGAGTCCACATCAACAGCCACCACTTTAGTGACAAGATAGCCCACATCTGCTGAACGAGGCACCATTTCAGCCACCAGAGAGCTGCTAGTCTGGACTGGATACAGAACCTGAGGCGCGTTGTCGTTCTGATCTTGTATGAAGATGTTGACACTCACATTACTACTGAGGGGAGGAGAGCCTCCGTCTTGCGCCTTAGCCACACATGTAAACTCTTTAATTTGTTCATAATCAAAGGAACGAACCGCATGTAAAACTCCAGTTTCAGAGTTAATAGATATATAAGTAGAGACTGGAGTTCCACTGATCTGCGTGTCCTCCAAGAGGTACGAGATTCTAGCGTTCTGATTCCAGTCAGAGTCCCGCGCGCTGACAGTAAATATGGACATTCCAGGAGAGTTATTCTCTGTGACGTAGGTCGAGTATGAGCCCTGATGAAACAATGGAGCATTGTCATTTACGTCAGATATTCTAAGGTGTAATGTCCTGGTGCTGGAGAGCGGAGGCGAACCAGAATCTGTCGCTGTTATGGTGATGTTGTATTCTGGTGTCGTTTCCCGGTCAAAAGTTAAATCAGTGATCAAATCGTAATAATTTGTCGTAGATAATTTGATGTTAAATGGGAGGTTCGTATCTATAGAGCATGTAACCTGACCATTCCTCTCAGAATCGACGTCTTTGACATTGATTATCGCAATGGTTGTTCCCCAAGGAGCATCTTCAGACACAGGGCTGGAGAAAGACACGACGTTTATAACAGGCGCGTTGTCATTCAGGTCAACTATTTCTATGACAACTTTACCGAGGTCTGTTAAACCACCTTGGTCTTTAGCCTCAACTCTAATTTCATATTTCTTGTCTTTTTCAAAATCCATTTGTCCAGCTACAGATATTTTGCCAGTTGTCCTGTCAATTTCAAATATATCTGCTAAGTTCCCTTTTAAGTTAGAAAATGAATAAGTAACTAACCCATTCGAACCACTGTCTGCATCGCTGGCATTTAAGGTTGTGATAAAGGTGCCTTTCTGTGCGTTTTCCATCACAGTAGCCCTGTACACTGACTGGTTAAACACAGGCGCATTGTCATTGACATCTAGGACAGTGATCTCTATATTTACTGTGCCAGATCTCTGCGGATTTCCACCGTCTTCAGCGATTAGCTTTAGAGAGAGACGAGGATGCTCCTCTCTATCTAACGGTTTCTGTAAAATCATTTCGGCAAACCTTCTACCATCAGGATTCGCATGCTGTTTCAGAATAAAATTGTCATTCGTGGTTAAAACATAATTCTGTAGACCGTTAACTCCTACGTCATGATCCTCAGCACTCTCCAACACAAAACGAGATCCCAGAGTGGCGGATTCACTGATTTCAAATTTGATGTTATTATTCGGAAAAATAGGGGCATGATCATTTACATCCAAAATTTCCACAGTCACGCGGTGTAGCTCCATTGGCGTTTCCAGTATAATTTCGAAGTTGAAGCTACATGGTGTGACGTCACCACAAAGCTGCTCTCGGTCTATTCTCTCACTCACGACTAGAATCCCTTTGTCTGTCTTCAGCTCTGTGTACTGAATGCTTTCTCCCGTCACGATACGGGCACGGCCCGCTCGGAGCCTGTTCAGATCTAACCCCAGGTCTTGAGCTACGTTACCGATAAGAGAACCTTTCTTCATCTCCTCCTGAATGGAATAGCGGATTTGGCCACTGGCAATTTGACTGAAATACAGGAGGAAAATCAGTATTTGCCACCGCAGTCCACAGCACAAACGCCATCTTAGGCATTTAGGTTGAAGGGATCCTTCCAATGCCATAGCCAACGGATAATACACCAGACACGAGTGTTCCTTATACCGCATCCACAGAAACGATGATCAAATAGAAGAGTGATTGTTGACTTTTTATTTTAATCCAGCCTATTTCAAAAGTCCCCTCCGTGTATCCATAGATCAGAGCAAATGTCTCTCTGTCGCGCCCCGCCTCGAATGAAGCGCAGTCTCTCCCTGTCCTCAAGTAAAGCGCAGTGATAGGGGATGGGACTCTACTGACTGACAACATTGGACAGAAATGATTTTGTTGATCAACAGCGGCCCTTAGAGTCCAAAACACCAGACAACATGAACACTTTAGAACGGTGTAGAAATAATGAAATACTTTACAGCACTACTTGTTTTACACATAGGTAGTTAAACACCGTGCTCGGTGCAACATATTTCAATACAACTTTCATGTAGTAAAATACTTTGACCAGCGGGGAAAATAGTATGATTAGATACTGAAACATGTCACCCCCCCCCCTCAAAAAAAACATTCCGTGCATTAAAAACATTCCCATGAGTCCGCTACTTAAGTCATTAATAAACAATACAATGAGACAGCGGAGTTATTTTCTTGCGATCAACACGGATCCAAGTCATTCTATGGGCACTCTACAGCAAAGTAAATGTTGATCGAGCAGGACAAGGGATAGCACACTGTGTGAGAGAGCGGAGAGACCCCATCCTCACCCCCACAGAATTGGCGCTGTCCACCTCGAGTGATGCTGAAATGAATTTACCACATGCAGTCTTACTGAGTACAATGTCACCTTCTACAAACTTAGACAGTGTGCAAACTATAAAAGCCAAAACTAACCAAAAATTATTTAAGCTTATAATGTTGACCAAAGAGATAGGGCATTACGTAACCTAAAGGCCGGAGAGCACAATAGCTAATTTGGTTAAAAAGGACACGTTGGAGAGATGAATTGCGACACAAGGTACTGTACTATTTAAACTCACCTCTATTGGAGAGTCTGTTTCATCCAGGATGTTATTTTCACTCTGCATCCGCTGCATCGTCCCTGTAGAACTGGGGTCCATTATCAGTACCTTCTGACTACAGGGTCTGACGAACTTACAGTCACTCTTTCTGGAGTCAGTCGTCCTGCACACCTCGTAATTGTACACGTGCTGTAGAGTTCCTGTCCCCAAAGTGTCTGCGTAACGCGGTGGATAATACGGAATAACCGGGAGACTGGAATGATAGAGGACGCGAGACTGTCTCCATCTGTATATTTTCACTGATATAATAACCACTAAACTTGTGATGAACAGAAATGAGACTACAGCCAAAGCCAAGACTAAGTAAAAAGTCAGGTTGTCATTGTACTCCTTGTCGTGCGTAAAGTCAGTGAACTCCGAGAGCACTTCAGGGAAGCTGTCGGCCACCGCCACGTTAACAATGACTGTAGCTGAACGAGAGGGCTGCCCGTTGTCCTCCACTACAACAGTGAGCCTTTGTTTCGCAGCATCTTTATCAGTGACATGGCGTAGAGTTCTTATTTCTCCATTCTGTAAACCCACTTCAAACAGCGCCCTGTCTGTCGCTTTCTGCAGTTTATACGAGAGCCAGGCATTCTGTCCAGAGTCTATATCAACAGCCACCACTTTAGTAACAAGGTAGCCCACATCTGCTGAACGAGGCACCATTTCAGCCACCAGAGAGCTGCTAGTCTGGACTGGATACAGAACCTGAGGCGAGTTGTCATTCTGGTCCTGGATCATTATTTTCACAGTCACATTGCTACTGAGAGGAGGAGAGCCTCCATCCTGCGCTTTAACAACCACTGTAAGCTGTTTAATTTGTTCATAATCAAAGGAACGAACCGCATGTAAAACTCCAGTTTCAGAGTTAATAGATATATAAGTAGAGACTGGAGTTCCACTGATCTGCGTGTCCTCCAAGAGGTACGAGATTCTAGCGTTCTGATTCCAGTCAGAGTCCCGCGCGCTGACAGTAAATATGGACATTCCAGGAGAGTTATTCTCTGTGACGTAAGTCGAGTATGAGCGTTGATGAAACAATGGAGCATTGTCATTTACGTCAGAGATTCTAAGGTGTAATGTGCTGGTGCTGGAGAGCGGAGGCGAACCAGAATCTGTCGCTGTTATGGTGATGTTGTATTCCGGTGTCGTTTCTCTGTCTAAAGCTACGTCTGAGATCAAATTATAATAACTACTTAACGACGACTGAATTTTAAATGGAAGGTTAGTATTTATAGAGCATGTAATCTGTCCGTTTCTCTCTGAATCAGCATCTTTAACATTTATAATAGCAATAGTGGTGCCAGGAGGAGCATCTTCAGACACAAGGCTGGAGAAGGACATGACGTTTATAACTGGTGCGTTGTCATTCACGTCTAGAACCTCAATAACCACTTTACTAGAGTCTGTTAAACCACCCTGATCCTTTGCCTCTACCCTGATTTCATATTTATTATCTTTCTCATAATCTATCTGACCGGAAACAGAAATGGTCCCAGTCGCCATATCAATGTTAAATATGTCAACTGTATTCCCTTTCAATTTCGACAAATAGTACGATATTTGTCCATTTGATCCACTGTCTGCATCGCTGGCATTTACGGTTGTGATATAAGTGCCCTTTGGAGCGTCCTCCATCACAGTAGCCCTGTAAAGTGACTGGTTAAACACAGGTGCATTGTCATTGACATCTAAGACAGTGATCTCTATATTTACTGTGCTAGATCTCTGCGGGGTTCCACCATCTACAGCCAAGAGCTTTACTGAGAGACGAGGGTGCTCCTCCCTGTCTAACGATTTCTGGAGGACCATCTCAGCATATTTACTACCGTCCGGATTCGCATGTTGTTTCAGAATGAAATTATAATTTGGGGTTAAAATATAATTCTGAAGGGCGTTGAGGCCTACATCGGGATCCACTGCACTCTCTAGCAGAAATCGCGCACCAACATTAGCCGATTCACTGATTTCAAATTGTATATCTTGTATTGGAAAAGAAGGAGCATGGTCATTTACATCCAATACTTCTACAGTCACGCGATGAAGCTCCATTGGATTTTCTAGAATAATTTCGAAGTTGAAGCTACACGGTGTGACGTCGCCACAAAGCTGCTCTCGGTCTATTCTCTCACTCACGACTAGAATCCCTTTGTCTGTCTTCAGCTCTGTGTACTGAATGCTTTCTCCGGTCACGATACGGGCCCGACCCGCTCTGAGCCTTTTCAAATCTAACCCCAGGTCTTGAGCTACGTTACCGATAAGAGAACCTTTCTTCATCTCCTCCGGAATGGAATAGCGGATTTGGCCACTGACAATATGACTGAAATACAGGAGGAAAATAAGTACTTGCCACCGCAGTCCACAACACAAACGCCATTTTATACATTTAGGCTGAAGGAATCCTTCCAATGCCATAGCCAAGAGCGAAGAAATCCAATACAAATATTCCGTATAATGGGTTCTCAGATCCCGCCAACAAACTGAAGAGGAATATTCAAAGTATTATTTCAATACAGGCTATTTTCGTGTCCTCTTCATTTATCAGTAACATGTATGGATCAGAGCGATGGTGTCTCTGTCTCGCCCCGCCTCATATGAAGCGCAGTATCTCCCTCTCCTCTGGCAGAGCGCAGTGATAGGGGAGGGGACTCTACTGACTGACAACACTGCACAGAAATAATTTTACTGATCAACAGCGGCCCTCTGTGTCCAACATATTTACATCAAAAACCATTCGCAAATAATTGAACACAGTACAGGATTATTTCCTTTCCAAACGGATCCATATACAAACCACTAGCTAAACACTTCACTTTCTGCAATCTAAATAAATTAACGTTCCTAACTACAATTATATGATAATTTTATAGCCTACTAAAGAATACCACTATCCCATCAAACTCAGATTGGATCGTGCATAACAATTATTCCATGAAACAGTCTTGCAAACCATGGCTTAACATTACAAACCAATACCTACGCATGCTGAAAGTAATATGCTTCGTAAAGGCTAAAATCTATAGCGACATTCGGTCAATAGATAGAGGTACGAAGAAGGGATTATACACAGTGTGAGTGAGCGACGCAGCCCTCTGCTGCTATGAAGACACAAGTGTCGCTGTCCACACAGGGTGGTGCTGAAGCAACATTGCAACACTACAGAGTTACAAATAAATCACAAGCACTAACGCTTTACATCTCTACATAGTCTACATCTCTAAAAACACAGCACACATACAACACGAACCTAAAACTTTTTATAGGTTACTAAAACAAAACGTAATCCTTGATTTACTGCTATAAAATAGAGAAGCGAGAGAAACCCATCTACTGAGATACCGATAAAAAAGAGTGAGGATCCAGGGTAAAACAGTTGAGAAAAAGTTACACAAACAAACTTATTGTAAAGATGTACTGCAACAAAATGAGCTACTTTGTTTAAACTCCAAGAAACTCACCTCTAGTGGAGAGTCTGGTTCATCCAGGATGTTATTTTCACTCTGCATCCGCTGCATCGTCCCTGTATAACTGGGGTCCATTATCAGTACGTTCTGACTACAGGGTCTGACGAACTTACAGTCACTCTTTCTGGAGTCAGTCGTCCTGCACACCTCGTAATTGTACACGTGCTGCAGAGTTCCTGTCCCCAAAGTGTCTGCGTAACGCGGTGGATAATACGGAATAACCGGGAGACTGGAATGATAGAGAACGCGAGACTGTCTCCATCTGTATATTTTCACTGATAAAATAACCACTAAACATGTGATGAACAGAAATGAGACTACAGCCAAAGCCAAGACTAAGTAAAAAGTCAGGTTGTCATTGTACTCCTTGTCGTGCGTAAAGTCAGTGAACTCCGAGAGCACTTCAGGGAAGCTGTCCGCCACCGCCACGTTAACATTGACTGTAGCTGAACGAGAGGGCTGCCCGTTGTCCTCCACTACAACAGTGAGCCTTTGTTTCACAGCATCTTTATCAGTGACTTGGCGTACAGTTCTTATTTCTCCATTCTGTAAGCCCACTTCAAACAGCGCCCTGTCTGTCGCTTTCTGCAGTTTATACGAGAGCCAGGCATTCTGTCCAGAGTCCACATCAACAGCCACCACTTTAGTGACAAGATATCCCACATCTGCTGAACGAGGCACCATTTCAGCCACCAGAGAGCTGCTAGTCTGGACTGGATACAGAACCTGGGGCGCGTTGTCATTCTGGTCCTGGACTAATATTCTAACAGCGACCACTGAACTGAGAGGTGGAGACCCTCCATCACGGGCAGTGACGTTGAATTGAAACGACTTGATTTGTTCATAATCGAATGACCTAACAGCATGGATGGCGCCATTTTCTGAATTTACTGAGACGAAAGAGGACGCAGTCACCCCGTTAACTTGTTTATCATCGAGAAAGTAGGAGACGCGGGCATTTTGACCCCAGTCAGCATCACTCGCTCTCACTGAGAATATAGAAAACCCTGGCGAATTGTTTTCCTGAATAGACTTACTATATACAGGTTGATCAAACTTGGGTGGGTTATCATTCACATCTGATACTTTAACAGTTATGTTCTTATTGCTGGAGAGAGGCGGAGTCCCTTCATCTGAAACTGTAATGGTGACGTTGTACTCAGACACGGTTTCTCTATCCAATGTGCTATCAGTGACTATTGTATAATAATCGGTTAACGATGACTCTATTTTGAACGGAAAATCTGCGTTAATATAGCACTGGACAACACCGTTAATTTCAGAGTCTGCATCTTCTACATTAATAACAGCTACTGTGGTTCCAGGGGGAGAGTCCTCAGGAATCGAGTTTGAAAATGACATAAGCTGTATTGTTGGAACGTTATCATTTTCATCAGTAATTTGAATAACAACCTTGCACGTATCAGAGAGGCTACCACTATCTTTTGCCAAAACATTTAATTGATAATATTTTGTCTTTTCAAAATCCAGTCTGCCTACCACCTTAATCTCTCCAGTTTCCACGTTGAGCTCGAACAGCTCCTTCGCCTCTTTAGCAACATGAGCGATGGAGAAAGTGACCTCTCCATTCACCCCTTGATCTGCATCGTCTGCGCTAACGGTAGTTACAAACGTACCAACAGGGGAATTCTCATTCACATTCGCTTTGTAAACGGGCAGGCCACAAACTGGTGCGTTGTCATTCACATCCATGACAGTAATATCGATGTGGACAGTGCCAGATCTCTGAGGCTCACCGCCATCAGTCGCAGTCAGCACCAGCGAAAGCGCCTCCTGTTTCTCCCTATCTAACGGGTTTTGCAGGATCATCTCGACGTATTTAACTCCATCTGGTTGGCTGTGTACCTCTAATTTAAAATGTTCTGTCGGTTTTAGTGAATAATTCTGTATACCGTTGACCCCAACGTCAGGGTCGAGGGCGCTCTCAATAGAAAATCGTGCCCCAGACACGGCAGATTCACTGATTTCCAATTTGATTTCATCCTTGGGAAAGGATGGTGTGTTATCGTTAATGTCACGAACCTCTACTGTAACTCGATATAACTGAATGGGGTTTTCTATGATAAGCTCAAAGCTGAAGCTACAAGGCGTAGTCTGTCCGCAGAGCTCCTCTCGGTCGATTCTCTCTTTAACAACGAGGAGCCCTTTGTCTCGGTTCAGATCTACATACTGTCGTGCTCCTTTTGGTATAATGCGAGCTTTACCGGACACGAGTCTCTTCACCTCCAAACCCAAATCTCTACCAATGTTTCCAACGATCGACCCCTCTGACTGCTCCTCTGGTATGGAATATCGTGCCTGTCCAGTTACAGAATCTAGGGCACTCAGACAAAGAATGTAAAACAGTACTTGCCACCCGCCTCTGCGTCCTGTCGTACACCAATCACCCATTCCAACGAATAAAAACAGATTACCCTTATATTTACTGTTTTTGTTTGTATAATATCGATCATCAGCACATCCAGAAATGATTCAAAAAATAATCGACTGTATTTCCCAGTGAAACGAAATAAAATAATCCGCGAGGACGTTAATACCAAGAGCTCTCCGTCCGTTTGAGAAGGTCTCTGTGTGCGTCGATCAGTAACAGAGAATATAGGATGGGCCACTGCGCCACCCAGAGCGATAAATAACCTGTAGAGACTATCATTGATCAACAGCGGCACTCAGAGTCCGAACACGGCAAACGCACTATAGAAACGATGCTACAGTATCCAAATGTATTACACAAAACGTCAACCAATAATCAATGACGCACAGCGCAAGACAGCTAAGATGTCAATGCAAAACCGAGCATTGACAACTACAGCATTTACAATGTGCTTTAGGAAAAATAGAATTCACAATAGCTACAAAATAGGATCATTTTTAAAATGTGTATAAACTAATCGAATATATTTTAGGATTTGTCAGGCTACTATAAACATAAGCACCACCAAACAACAACGGTCTAAGGCTTTAGCACCAGGGAAGTGGACAGCGACCATGCGTATGTTGCACATGGAATCTTCCCAATTAATATGTGATCTTTCCTCTCAGGAACTAATCATCAATGCAATAGTGTTCTACCTACAACCTAAAAGTTTGAGAATTGTATACTGTTTAGCCTAATCATTTTAACGCATGAAGTAGGCCTAAATCACATACAATTACACTCGTTTAGAAGTCAACAGTTAAAAGGAGGCAATGCATACACTGTAGTGAGCGGAACAGTCCTATGCTCGCTACCAAGACAAAACAGACGCTGTACACATTGAGGTCGTGCTAAAAAATCCGGACAACGGAAAACCGTTGGTTATAACACTTAGCTTTTACACACTGAAATTATGGTATAGAAAATCAGCAGGCATACTACACAAAAGCAAAGCAGACCAAAAAAAAAACATTTGACTTCGTTTGAAAAAAATATATACATAACCTTTGATTTAGCAAAAAGAAGAGAGATGATGAGAAAAATGAGCCTCGAGTCTCCAGAACAAAACAGCTGAAATAACGATTTTTTTTTTTAACTGCAAGACAATGGCTTTGCTACAACAAACTCACCTCTAGTGGAGAGTCTGGTTCATCCAGGATGTTCTGTTCACTCTGCATCCGCTGCATCGTCCCTGTAGAACTGGGGTCCATTATCACTACGTTCTTACTACAGGGTCTGACGAACGTACAGTCACTCTTTCTGGAGTCAGTCGTCCTGCACACCTCGTAATTGTACACGTGCTGTAGAGTTCCTGTCCCCAAGGTGTCTGCGTAACGCGGTGGATAATACGGAATAACCGGGAGACTGGAATGATAGAGGACGCGAGACTGTCTCCATCTGTATATTTTCACTGATATAATAACCACTAAACATGTGATGAACAGAAATGAGACTACAGCCAAAGCCAAGACTAAGTAAAAAGTCAGGTTGTCATTGTACTCCTTGTCGTGCGTAAAGTCAGTGAACTCCGAGAGCACTTCAGGGAAGCTGTCCGCCACCGCCACGTTAACATTGACTGTAGCTGAACGAGAGGGCTGCCCGTTGTCCTCCACTACAACAGTGAGCCTTTGTTTCGCAGCATCTTTATCATTGACTTGGCGTATAGTTCTTATTTCTCCATTCTGTAAACCCACTTCAAACAGCGCCCTGTCTGTCGCTTTCTGCAGTTTATACGAGAGCCAGGCATTCTGTCCAGAGTCCACATCAACAGCCACCACTTTAGTGACAAGATATCCCACATCTGCTGAACGAGGCACCATTTCAGCCACCAGAGAGCTGCTAGTCTGGACTGGATACAGAACCTGAGGCGCGTTGTCATTCTGGTCCTGGACTAATATTCTAACAGCGACCACTGAACTGAGAGGTGGAGACCCTCCATCACGGGCAGTGACGTTGAATTGAAACGACTTGATTTGTTCATAATCGAATGACCTAACAGCATGGATGGCGCCATTTTCTGAATTTACTGAGACGAACGAGGAAGCAGTCACCCCGTTAACTTGTTTATCATAGAGAAAGTAGGAGACGCGGGCATTTTGACCCCAGTCAGCATCACTCGCTCTCACTGAGAATATAGAAAACCCTGGCGAATTGTTTTCCTGAATAGACTTACTATATACAGGTTGATCAAACTTGGGTGGGTTATCATTCACATCTGATACTTTAACAGTTATGTTCTTATTGCTGGAGAGAGGCGGAGTCCCTTCATCTGAAACTGTAATGGTGACGTTGTACTCAGACACGGTTTCTCTATCCAATGTGCTATCAGTGACTATTGTATAATAATCGGTTAACGATGACTCTATTTTGAACGGAATATCTGCGTTAATATAGCAAAGAACGACACCGTTGCCGTCTGAGTCTGCGTCCTCAACATTAATAACAGCTACAGTGGTACCAGGGGGAGAGTCCTCGGGAATCGAGTTAGAATGTGACATGAGTTGTATTGTGGGGACATTATCGTTCTCATCAATAATTTGAATGACAACTTTACAAGTATCCGTAAACCCTCCGTGGTCCCTCGCTTTCACGTTTAATTGATAGTTTTTTGTCTTTTCAAAATCCAGGTTTCCTACCAATTTGATTTCCCCTGTATCCACATTAAGCTCAAACAGCTCCTTCGCCTCTTTAGCAACATGAGCGATGGAGAAAGTGACCTCTCCATTCACCCCTTGGTCTGCATCGTCTGCGCTAACGGTGGTTATCAAAGTCCCTTTTGGGGAGCTCTCCTTAACGTCTGTTTTATAAACGGGTTGACCACATACTGGCGCATTATCATTGGCATCCAGCACGGTAATATGGATGCGGACAGTTCCAGTCCTCTGAGGCTCGCCTCCGTCAGTAGCAATAAGCATCAGAGACAGAGTCTCCAGTTCCTCTCTGTCTAGGGGGGTTTGCAAAACCATCTCAATATATTTACCACCATCGGCTTGGCTGTGTACCTCTAATTTGAAATTATCTGTCGGTCTTAGAGAATAATTCTGTATACTGTTAACACCAACGTCAGGGTCAACGGCGCTCTCCAGAGAAAAGCGCGCCCCGGAGACGGCATTTTCGCTGATTTCCAAATTGATTTCATCCTTTGGAAAGGACGGGGTGTTATCGTTAATGTCACCGACCTCTACTGTAACTCGATATAACTGAATGGGGTTTTCTATGATAAGCTCAAAGCTGAAGCTACAAGGCGTAGTCTGTCCACAGAGCTCCTCTCGGTCGATTCTCTCTTTAACAACGAGGAGCCCTTTGTCTCGGTTCAGATCTACATATTGTCGTGCTCCTTTTGGTATAATGCGAGCTTTACCGGACACGAGTCTCTTCACCTCCAAACCCAAATCTCTACCAATGTTTCCAACGATCGACCCCTCTGACTGCTCCTCTGGTATGGAATATCGTGCCTGCCCAGTTACAGAATCTAGGGCACTCAGACAAAGAATGTAAAACAGTACTCGCCACCCGCCTCTGCGTCCTGTCGTACACCAATCACCCATTCCAACGAATAAAAACAGATTACCCTTATATTTACTGTTTTTGGTTGTATAATATCGATCATCAGCACATCCAGAAATGATTCAAAAAATAATCGACTGTATTTCCCAGTGAAACGAAATAAAATAATCCCGAGGACGTTAATACCAAGAGCTCTCCGTCCGTTTGAGAAGGTCTCTGTGTGCGTCGATCAGTAACAGAGAATATAGGATGGGCCACTGCGCCACCCAGAGCGATAAATAACCTGTAGAGACTATCATTGATCAACAGCGGCACTCAGAGTCCGAACACGGCAAACGCACTATAGAAACGATGCTACAGTATCCAAATGTATTACACAAAACGTCAACCAATAATCAATGACGCACAGCGCAAGACAGCTAAGATGTTAATGCAAAACCGAGCATTGACAACTACAGCATTTACAATGTGCTTTAGGAAAAATAGAATTCACAAAAGCTACAAAATAGGATCATTTTTAAAATTTGTATAAACTAATCGAATATATTTTAGGATCTGTCAGGCTACTATAAACATAAGCACCACCAAACAACAACGGTCTAAGGCTTCAGCACCAGGGAAGTGGACAGCGACCGTGCGTATGTTGCACATGGAATCTTCCCAATTAATATGTGATCTTTCCTCTCAGGAACTAATCATCAATGCAATAGTGTTCTACCTACAACCTAAAAGTTTGAGAACTGTATACTGTTTAGCCTAATCATTTTAACGCATGAAGTAGGCCTACATCACATACAATTACACTCGTTTAGAAGTCAACAGTTAAACGGAGGAAATGCATACACTGTAGTGAGCGGAACAGTCCTATGCTCGCTACCAAGACAAAACAGACGCTGTACACATTGAGGTCGTGCTAAAAAATCCGGACAACGGAAAACCGTTGGTTCTAACACTTAGCTTTTACACACTGAAATTATGGTATGGAAAATCAGCAGGCATACTACACAAAAGCAAAGCAGACCAAAAAAAAAACATTTGACTTCGTTAGAAAAAAATATATACATAACCTTTGATTTAGCAAAAAGAAGAGAGATGATGAGAAAAATGAGCCTCGAGTCTCCAGAACAAAACAGCTGAAATAACGATTTTTTTTTAAAACTGCAAGACAATGGCTTTGCTACAACAAACTCACCTCTAGTGGAGAGTCTGGTTCATCCAGGATGTTCTGTTCACTCTGCATCCGCTGCATCGTCCCTGTAGAACTGGGGTCCATTATCAGTACGTTCTGACTACAGGGTCTGACGAACGTACAGTCACTCTTTCTGGAGTCAGTCGTCCTGCACACCTCGTAATTGTACACGTGCTGTAGAGTTCCTGTCCCCAAGGTGTCTGCGTAACGCGGTGGATAATACGGAATAACCGGGAGATTGGAATGATAGAGGACGCGAGACTGTCTCCATCTGTATATTTTCACTGATATAATAACCACTAAACATGTGATGAACAGAAATGAGACTACAGCCAAAGCCAAGACTAAGTAAAAAGTCAGGTTGTCATTGTACTCCTTGTCGTGCGTAAAGTCAGTGAACTCCGAGAGCACTTCAGGGAAGCTGTCCGCCACCGCCACGTTAACATTGACTGTAGCTGAACGAGAGGGCTGCCCGTTGTCCTCCACTACAACAGTGAGCCTTTGTTTCACAGCATCTTTATCGTTGACTTGGCGTATAGTTCTTATTTCTCCATTCTGTAAACCCACTTCAAACAGCGCCCTGTCTGTCGCTTTCTGCAGTTTATACGAGAGCCAGGCATTCTGTCCAGAGTCTACATCAACAGCCACCACTTTAGTGACAAGATATCCCACATCTGCTGAACGAGGCACCATTTCAGCCACCAGAGAGCTGCTAGTCTGGACTGGATACAGAACCTGAGGCGCGTTGTCATTCTGGTCCTGGACTAATATTCTAACAGCGACCACTGAACTGAGAGGTGGAGACCCTCCATCACGGGCAGTGACGTTGAATTGAAACGACTTGATTTGTTCATAATCGAATGACCTAACAGCATGGATGGCGCCATTTTCTGAATTTACTGAGACGAAAGAGGAAGCAGTCACCCCGTTAACTTGTTTATCATAGAGAAAGTAGGAGACGCGGGCATTTTGACCCCAGTCAGCATCACTCGCTCTCACTGAGAATATAGAAAACCCTGGCGAATTGTTTTCCTGAATAGACTTACTATATACAAGTTGATCAAACTTGGGTGGGTTATCATTCACATCTGATACTTTAACAGTTATGTTCTTATTGCTGGAGAGAGGCGGAGTCCCTTCATCTGAAACTGTAATGGTGACGTTGTACTCAGACACGGTTTCTCTATCCAATGTGCTATCAGTGACTATTGTATAATAATCGGTTAACGATGACTCTATTTTGAACGGAATATCTGCGTTAATATAGCAAAGAACGACACCGTTGCCGTCTGAGTCTGCGTCCTCAACATTAATAACAGCTACAGTGGTACCAGGGGGAGAGTCCTCGGGAATCGAGTTAGTATGTGACATGAGTTGTATTGTGGGGACATTATCGTTCTCATCAATAATTTGAATGACAACTTTACACGTATCAGTAAACCCTCCGTGGTCGCTCGCCTGAACATTTAACTGATAATTTCTTGATTTTTCAAAATCCAGTCTTCCTACCACCTTAATCTCTCCAGTATCCACGTCGAGCTCAAACAGCTCCTTCGCCTCTTTAGCAACATGAGCGATGGAGAAAGTGACCTCTCCATTCACCCCTTGGTCTGCATCGTCTGCGCTAACGGTGGTTATCAAAGTCCCTTTTGGGGAGCTCTCCTTAACGTCTGTTTTATAAACGGGTTGACCACATACTGGCGCATTATCATTGGCATCCAGCACGGTAATATGGATGCGGACAGTTCCAGTCCTCTGAGGCTCGCCTCCGTCAGTAGCAATAAGCATCAGAGACAGAGTCTCCAGTTCCTCTCTGTCTAGGGGGGTTTGCAAAACCATCTCAATATATTTACCACCATCGGCTTGGCTGTGTACCTCTAATTTGAAATTATCTGTCGGTCTTAGAGAATAATTCTGTATACTGTTAACACCAACGTCAGGGTCAACGGCGCTCTCCAGAGAAAATCGTGCCCCAGACACGGCAGATTCACTGATTTTGAAATGTATTTCATCCTTGGGAAAGGACGGGGTGTTATCGTTAATGTCACGAACCTCTACTGTAACTCGATATAACTGAATGGGGTTTTCTGTGATAAGCTCAAAGCTGAAGCTACAAGGCGTAGTCTGTCCACAGAGCTCCTCTCGGTCGATTCTCTCTTTAACAACGAGGAGCCCTTTGTCTCGGTTCAGATCTACATACTGTCGTGCTCCTTTTGGTATAATGCGAGCTTTACCGGACACGAGTCTCTTCACCTCCAAACCCAAATCTCTACCAATGTTTCCAACGATCGACCCCTCTGACTGCTCCTCTGGTATGGAATATCGTGCCTGCCCAGTTACAGAATCTAGGGCGCTCAGACAAAGAATGTAAAACAGTACTTGCCACCCGCCTCTGCGGTCAGTCGACCTCCAGTTACCCATTCCACTGAATAAAATCAGATCACCCCAATATTTCCTTCTTTTGATTATATAATATCGATCATCAGTACATCCACGCAAAAATAGAAAAAAGCAACAGTATTTCCCAGAGAAATAAATGAAAATAATCCGTGAGGACGTTTATACGAAGAGCTCTGTGTGCGTCGATCAGTAAGAGCGAATATAGGATGGGCTACTGCGCCACCCAGAGACAGAGTTTACGTGTAGAGGCCGTCACCGATCAACAGCGGCACTCAGAGTCCAAACACCGAAAACGCTCTGCAGAAACGACACAATCCACATGTTTCACATACACCAAAACGTCAACCTGCATTCAATAACGCCACAGCCCATGCAAGGTACGATGTCATAGAAAAAAAACACGCATTGAAAACTTAACTATTTATTGTGCTTAGGGAAGAAAAATAATGTCTATAGACAACTACATAGGAAGACCGAAATAAGGAAATGCATAACTATAACTAACAGCGAAGAGCAACGTCTGAGGGTTCAGCACCAGGACCGGGGACAGAGACAGATCGCTTGAGTGTTATGGAAATACAGTGCGTATATTTCCACATGCCATTTCCAACATACATTTGAGCTCTTTCCATTCTCCGTCTAGTCATTGTGTTTTACCAACTACCTAAAAGCTTGAAAAAGCTGTATGCTGTTCAGCCTAAGGATTTCTACACAGGTCTTACTTCACAGAAAAATAACACTTGTCCAGCAGCCAGTGATTGAAAATAGGAAATGCATGCAAGGTATGAGTGAGCGGAGCTCCTATGCTCGCTATAAAGACGAAATATGTGCTGTCCACACATTTTGTATTTCTGAAATAGCCTGACAACGTCACGTTATGTCTATTAGCTGACGTACAACTATTGTTTTTGTTGCTAAAAATGTACAATATTTCATACACCAAAATAAAATTAAAAAATAGAGAGATGCTGAGAAAAACGAGCACCGAAGCTCCGGAAAAAAACATTTGTCATTTAGTAAAAAATAAAAATGGCAACAATTAATTTGCTTCAATAAACTCACCTCTAGTGGAGAGTCTGGTTCATCCAGGATGTTCTGTTCACTCTGCATCCGCTGCATCGTCCCTGTATAACTGGGGTCCATTATCAGTACGTTCTGACTACAGGGTCTGACGAACTTACAGTCACTCTTTCTGGAGTCAGTAGTCCTGCACACCTCGTAATTGTACACGTGCTGCAGAGTTCCTGTCCCCAAAGTGTCTGCGTAACGCGGTGGATAATACGGAATAACCGGGAGACTGGAATGATAGAGAACGCGAGACTGTCTCCATCTGTATATTTTCACTGATATAATAACCACTAAACATGTGATGAACAGAAATGAGACTACAGCCAAAGCCAAGACTAAGTAAAAAGTCAGGTTGTCATTGTACTCCTTGTCGTGCGTAAAGTCAGTGAACTCCGAGAGCACTTCAGGGAAGCTGTCCGCCACCGCCACGTTAACATTGACTGTAGCTGAACGAGAGGGCTGCCCGTTGTCCTCCACTGTAACAGTGATCCTTTGTTTCACAGCATCTTTATCAGTGACATGGCGTACAGTTCTTATTTCTCCATTCTGTAAACCCACTTCAAACAGCGCCCTGTCTGTCGCTTTCTGCAGTTTATACGAGAGCCAGGCATTCTGTCCAGAGTCCACATCAACAGCCACCACTTTAGTGACAAGATATCCCACATCTGCTGAACGAGGCACCATTTCAGCCACCAGAGAGCTGCTAGTCTGGACTGGATACAGAACCTGAGGCGCGTTGTCGTTCTGATCTTTAACATATATCAGAACAGTTGTATTACTGCTAAGCGGCGGCGAGCCTCCGTCTTGAGCTTTGACGTGTATTTTGAACTCCTTAACCTGTTCATAATCCAGTGAGCGCACTGAATGAATTACACCGTTCTCAGAGTTCATTGAGAAATAGGTGGAGACTGGGTTTCCGTTTAGCTCACTGTCAATTAGATAGTAAGATATAAGTGCGTTTTGACCCCTATCTGGATCCGTCGCTTGAATAGCAACCACTGAAACGCGGGGAGAATTGTTTTCCATAATGTACGTGCTATACACATTTTTACTAAAAGCTGGTGCGTTGTCATTAACATCAGTGATGTCTAAAACGACAGTGTTCATGCTTGATAACGGAGGTAAACCTTCATCGGTGGCAATGAGGGTAATGTTGTAGCTAGAAACTTTCTCCCGGTCTAAGCCCTTCTCAGTTACCAATGTGTAGTAGTTTCTAAGAGACGTTTTTATCTTAAAGGGGAGATTTTCGTTGATGTTTAAACGCACCTGTCCGTTTTTACCAGAGTCTACATCCTGGACACTTATCAATGCCACAACTGTACCAGGGATAGCATCTTCTGCGATTTTACCCGAAAACGATGTCATGGTTATGATCGGAGTGTTATCATTCACGTCTAGGATATCAATAATTAATTTACTCACACTTGTAAGACCCCATGGGTCTTTAGCTTGAATGTGTATCTCGTAATTCTGAACAGTTTCGTAATCTATGTCACCAGTTACTTTAATCTCCCCGGTATAGGGATCTATATTGAACAAGGGCGGGGTACCCTCATCCATATGTGTGAAGGAATACGTCACATTTCCGTTATACCCTTGATCTGCATCGACGGCACTTACTTTTGCTACAGCTGTGCCTCCCAGCGAGTGTTCTATAACAGTGGCTTTGTACAAAGACTCAGTAAATATAGGTGCATTGTCGTTTGCGTCTAGAACAGTAATATGTATCTTAACGGTTCCAGTTCTCTGTGGGTCCCCACCATCGACTGCAGTTAGTATCAGGGAGTGTTCGCTCTGTTTTTCACGGTCAAGTCCAGACTGCAACACCATCTCTGCGTATTTACTGCCGTCGGCTCGACTATGCTGTTTGATAACAAAATGATCAGTTGGTTTTAGAGAATAGCTGTGAAGGGAGTTGATACCTACGTCAGGGTCCGCGGCACTGTCTAGCAAGAACACGGTCCCTATAGGTGCAGATTCACTGATTTCTAAATTAAGTTCTTTCTTCGAAAACGCTGGGGCATGGTCGTTTATGTCTTGAATTTCGATAGTAATCGAAAATAATTCAAGCGGATTTTCTAAGACAATCTCTAGACTGAAACTACACGGAGATTTCTGACCGCACAGTTTCTCCCTGTCAATCCTTTCTTTCACAACCAAATGTCCTTTGTTCGGATTCAGCTCTACATATTGGTTATTACCGTCTATAACTAACTGCGCCCGACCTGAAATAAGT
The DNA here is from genome assembly GCF_021184085.1 of Oncorhynchus gorbuscha. Lineage (NCBI taxonomy): Eukaryota > Metazoa > Chordata > Actinopteri > Salmoniformes > Salmonidae > Oncorhynchus > Oncorhynchus gorbuscha. The sequence continues at coordinate 30,711,782 of NC_060195.1, forward strand.
CTCTTTATGTCCAAACCAAGGTCTTTCGCCACATCTCCTACAAACAAGCCCTTTCTCATCTCCTCTGGTATAGAATATCGAATCTGTCCATTCACCGCACTCAGTACGCAGACAAGCAAAATGGAGACTCGCACTTGCCATCTCAAACCCCAGCCTGCGCTCTTCAAAGCCTCTCCTGCGCCCGTTCTCCCAAAAATATCCATAACTTTACCCCAAAACGGGCAAATATGATGCAATCCAAAAGTCCTATGCAACAAAAATGCCAACGTTTGAGATATATTTGTCTCAATAAGATATTGTTGCTTTTACTCCATTAAAACGCCTTCGATGGCGTTGTGCGCAATGGTCCTCGCTTGGTCTTGTCACTGACGTATGTTACTTTATAACAGCAGTTATATGCGTCTGAGCTGAGATAGGTCTCTTGGACAACAGCACCACTCAGAGTGAGTGTGCAAAACGACAGACGAGACGTACGAGATACCAGACTCGGTCTCAGGGATGGCTAACTCCGGAGATTCAGTGAGTGACCGTTTTGGCCACCCGAAGTTTTTTGTAATGTTAAAGTAGTTTAATGATTTTATTTTTGGGTCAAAGAAGACTGTAACATCACAGCGAAAAAAAAAGTTGAACTTAGGAAATGTGTTCCCAAGTAAACCCATAAATTAAACAAATAGACACAAGCTTTGTGGTCGTGTCTCAATGTAATCAAGGTATGAAATTATTGTTATTTTCAAACACAATCTCTTTTTGGGCTTAGTTCTGGTCAATTTGAAGTATAGAAATTATTATATTCTGGACCCCGACTATTAACTCTGACAAAAATGGAAGTGTATTGATGTCATTTCAGTGCTCATCTGTGAAAGAGACCATGGTCTCAGTTTGACTACCTGTTAAATTAAAGGCAAAATTATTCATATTTTTTAAACGTCACAGGCCTATGAACCTTCTATTTAAATCTTTGGCCAATGCTGTTTCATACATCATGAAACATAAGTGTCTGGTGTAGGGAGCCACATATTAGGGCTTTAAACATCAGGGTTGTGTGAAAGGATAGAAAGGTGCACACAGCACTGTCTAATGGGACTCTAATGGGATCTGTCAGATCATTTTCTGTTTCCTGTTTTTTAATAAAAATGGATTTGTTAGTAAAACAGCATGCTTATGAATGGTGTTGTCAAGCGGGTCAGAGATTCCATGTGAGTGTGCCCATGACATGGTAAATGCTGGTTTGATACTAAACAACCACCACTGGAGGGCAATAAGCAACCATAGTATAGACTACTGATGTCTATTACACTCACAGTGTATTTAGGAACAGATAAAACCCAGCAAAACACAGGTTCCCTTCTAACATAGCAAAGTCATTGTGCAGACAGTTTCTGAACACTGCATTACAAACTTACAGTGAGCACACACAACCCACTCTATCTCCCTCCCTCCCTCCCTCCCTCCCTCCCTCCCTCCCTCCCTCCCTCCCTCCCTCCCTCCCTCCCTCCCTCCCTCCCTCCCTCCCTCCCTCCCTCCCTCCCTCCCTCCCTCCCTCCCTCAACAGAAACCTGTTATATTATTTTATTAGGATCTCTTTAAGTCCTCATTTGTACTCATCTTCCAAGAGTCCTTAAACATTAAAATACAATTTATAATACGAGCACAATTTCACATATGACACACTATTACAAACAGACCTAATATACTAAAATATTGACCAGATAAATAACAGTCTAAAAATATAGATTGATTCTTCATCTACCATAGTCCAGCACAACATTCCTATCTATTATATTTAAATGGTTTTAAAGTATTGTTTGAATTTATATATTGAAAGGTTTCTGGTTTGCTCAGATAAATGATTCAATTTCTTTATTGCCTTAAATCTAAATTTGATTTTGCCTCTCTCTTTTCTGTCCCGATAACACACTGATGGTGGACAATCTATTCCTAGTATTTACTGAATGTCTGTCTCTTACCAACGGAATACTGTTGTGAATAAAGTTTGGCCGATTTAAATGGTGTATATTATGAAATAAGCATGTTTTTTTCCAATTACCTTGTTGATTGATGACCAACCAAGAGCACTGAGCATGACTGCAACAGAAGAACCATATCTCCACCTTAAAACAACCCATGACTGCAACAGAAGAACCATATCTCCACCTTAAAACAACCCATGACTGCAACAGAAGAACCATATCTCCACCTTAAAACAACCCATGACTGCAACAGAAGAACCATATCTCCACCTTAAAACAACCCATGACTGCAACAGAAGAACCATATCTCCACCTTAAAACAACCCATGACTGCAACAGAAGAACCATATCTCCACCTTAAAACAACCCATGACTGCAACAGAAGAACCATATCTCCACCTTAAAACAACCCATGACTGCAACAGAAGAACCATATCTCCACCTTAAAACAACCCATGACTGCAACAGAAGAACCATATCTCCACCTTAAAACAACCCATGACTGCAACAGAAGAACCATATCTCCACCTTAAAACAACCCATGACTGCAACAGAAGAACCATATCTCCACCTTAAAACAACCCATGACTGCAACAGAAGAACCATATCTCCACCTTAAAACAATCCTTGCTGCTTTGTTCTGTGAAATCTGCAGCCTCCTAACTTCACTTGCTGATGCATTTTCCCAGACCACAGAACAGTAGATCACCTGACTCCCAATTAATGCTTAGGTTAGTTAATTGCTTAAGAATCTTTCCTGGTAAATATATATATATATTTTTTTTTACATAGATTAGTTATTTGAGATGACCATGATAAGTAGTTGTCTAGCTGCACTCCTAGTAGTTTGCTTTCTGACACTTCCTCAATTTCTATTCCCCCCATATTTAATTGTATCCCATGCTGTTTTGGCCTTTTCCTGGCCGAACAGACCAACAAAACTTAGATTTTCTTGGTGTTGAACCATTGATATAGGTGGACTGTTTCCTGTCCGTTAGATATGACTGTACCCAATTCAATGCTACCTCCTTGAAACCATAATGCGGTAATTTTGTCAAAATTATTTTATGATCCACCGAATCAAATAAGGCACTACAATCTAAAAAAATAGTCCACCCACAAACCTGCCATTATCCATAGCATTGAGCCACTGGTCAGTCATGTCAACCAATGCAGTGGTAGTGGAATGGTTTTTGCGATAAGCATGCTGATTGGCTGTAATCAGATCATTCATTTCCATGTACTCCCATATTTGTCTACTCACAATACCCTCCAATATTTTACTGAGTGAAGGGAGTAGACTAATTGGTTGACTATTGGCAGGAGCAATGGTTTTTTTGCTGTCTTTCGGAATAGGACACAGTTTAGCATGCTTCCATACATTTGCAAATGTCCCCTTTTCTAGTGACTAATTAAATATGTATCTCAGTGGAGCTACAATCTGGGGAGCAGCATAGGGAAGTAAAATATTGTCCATAAGACCATACCCTGTAGATTTACCATCAGGTAATGACTTCAATAGGTTTAACACCTCCTCCACTGACAGCATTTGTAGACTAAATAACAGTTTTCTTTGCTCATGATATGATCATCAATCCATAGCTTGTTCGGAAGAATGAGTGTTTTCATTATTGCTCAGTAAATGAATTTTCTTTGTAAAGAATTCAGCAAAATGATTGGCAATATCAGCTGGTTTTGTTATTATTCTCCCGTCAACCTCCACACTAGATGGGCATGATGAGATAGATGTACTAAGTAAGCCCTTACCTGTGTTCCATACCTTTTTACAATCATTTTTACAATCAATAAAATCATTTTTGTAAAATAAGTTTATTTTTCTTATGATTTAATTTAATGATGTAGTGTTCTATAATTCTGTTAATCAATTTCTAGTTTAGATTTGGCTGCTAAGACTTTTGCCATATTTCTTTGAGAAAGCGCCTCATTCAGTTCATCATCAATCCATGGAGATGGACGAGCCCCAACTGTACCCTTTCTTACTGGGGCATGATGGTCCATTACCTCAGTGAGCAAATCAATGAAACATTCTGTAGCGTGATTTAAATCATCCTCTAGGTAAATCAGCTCCCAGGGTAAAGCAGCCAAATCATTTTGAAATAGCTTATGATTAAATGTTTTGAAATTTCTCTTGACCACAATCCTTGGCTGTTTCTTTGGAAACTTGGTGTTCATGGTAATGGCCACAATATTATGGTCTGTCCAGCCCACTGGCATTGATCTGGCTTTTAAGCATTGCAATGGTATATTACAGAAAATCAGATCGATGCACGTGTCTGAACGATGACCCAACTTAATTGATGATCTAGTAGTATCATTAACCATTTGTTTCAATCCACAGTTCTTAGCATCTCTCATCAATTTAGATATATTTTAATTATTATGATCCTTCCAATTTATATTAAAATCACCCAAGATAAATACATCTCTGTTGCTATCTGTGGCCTGGTCAAACCCAGTACATAAGTCATCCAGATAGGACACCTTAGAGCTAGGAGGTCTATACACACATCCTACCAATATGGACGCCTGGTGAGGCAGATGTACTTGAGCCCATAGTGCCTCTATTTGACCTACATTATGGTCATCTCTCCTCTTAAAAGGTATATGATTCTGAATATACAGTGCTACACCCCCACCTTTCCTATTCCTTTCCCTTCTAAGTACATTATATCCATGAATGTTCATTTGCCCATCTTTTTTTTTCTTTTTTTCCTACTGTGTTATTGACTTGTTAATTGTTTACTCCATGTGTAACTCTGTGTTGTCTGTTCACACTGCTATGCTTTATCTTGGCCAGGTCGCAGTTGTAAATGAGAACTTGTTCTCAACTAGCCTACCTGGTTAAATAAAGGTGAAATAAAAAATAAAATAAAATAAAATTAATGTACAGATGCATCTAAATGCGTTTCGGTCAAAGCTAAAATATGAATATTATTTATGTTGACCAAGTTAAAAACCTCATGTATTTTGTTAGCAAGGATACATACATTAACCTGAGCTATATGCAACCCTTTCTTTGTCAAGTGGAGATCCATAGAGCATGTATTCATTATAGTGGAGATCAATGGAGCATGTATTCATTATAGTGGAGATCCATAGAGCATGTATTCATTATAGTGGAGATCAACAGAGCATGTATTCATTATAGTGGAGATCAATGGAGCATGTATTCATTATAGTGGAGATCAATAGAGCATGTATTCATTATAGTGGAGATCAATAGAGCATGTATTCATTATAGTGGAGATCAACAGAGCATGTATTCATTATAGTGGAGATCAACAGAGCATGTATTCATTATAGTGGAGATCAATGGAGCATGTATTCATTATAGTGGAGATCAATGGAGCATGTATTCATTATAGTGGAGATGAATAGAGCATGTATTCATTATAGTGGAGATCAATAGATAATGTATTCATTATAGTGGAGATCAATAGAGTATGTATTCATTATAGTGGAGATCAATAGAGCATATATTCATTATAGTGGAGATCAATAGATAATGTATTCATTATAGTGGAGATCAATGGAGCATGTATTCATTATAGTGGAGATCAATAGAGTATGCATTCATTATAGTGGAGATCAATGGAGCATGTATTCATTATAGTGGAGATCAATAGAGCATGTATTCATTATAGTGGAGATCAATGGAGCATGTATTCATTATAGTGGAGATCAATAGAGTATGCATTCATTATAGTGGAGATCAATGGAGCATGTATTCATTATAGTGGAGATCAATAGAGCATGTATTCATTATAGTGGAGATCAATGGAGCATGTATTCATTATAGTGGAGATCAATAGAGTATGCATTCATTATAGTGGAGATCAATGGAGCATGTATTCATTATAGTGGAGATCAATAGAGCATGTATTCATTATAGGTGAAGTTGTCATGATACACTACAACACAAACTCAAATTTGAACATTAAATTAAAATAGCCAGGGAGTTACTCTAGAGTCCTGATACAGTTGGATTAAAATAGCCAGAGAGTTACTCTAGAGTCCTGATACAGTTGGATTAAAATAGCCAGAGTTACTCTAGAGTTCTGATACAGTTGGATTAAAATAGCCAGAGTTACTCTAGAGTTCTGATACAGTTGGATTAAAATAGCCAGAGTTACTCTAGAGTTCTGATACAGTTAGATTAAAATAGCCAGAGTTACTCTAGAGTTCTGATACAGTTAGATTAAAATAGCCAGAGTTACTCTAGAGTTCTGATACAGTTGCCCGTCGATATAAAGTTTATCCAAAACCATGGAGACTCGTTGATTCAGGCAACGCTTTTCCTTCATGATGGGATACAGTGTTTTTCTCCTGTCATTGATCTCGGTGGGGAAGTGATCATTCATTCCAAAATCAGTGTTTCTGAGTTCTCTGTTCCTGCTCTTCGTCATTTCCTTTTGCTTAAATTTATCAAAACATGCAATAATATCCCGGGGCCTATTTCCAGAGGCCTTACCTATTCTATGGACTCTGGAGAAAGTGGCATTACGCACAACATCGGTGGGCAGTTTCAGTTGAGTTGACATAAAGTCTCAGACTGTGTCCTCACAGCCTCTGCTGTTGTCATTCTCCAGTACCCCTGAGAATATTAGATGGTTCCCGCATTGATCGACACTGTACATCAAGCAAGGTTTCTTGTTCTCCCTTTGCACCACCTCCACCTTTCCATGAATAGAGTCTACAGTGCCTTTCAGCTCCGCGTTCTCTTACCTTAGATCATCAATCTGACGTTGGCTGAATTGTAGACCGGGCACATAACGCATTGACGTCCTCTCGTAATATATCCAATACATCAAGTTTGGCAAGCCTTTCATTGATGGATTTTAACAAGTCAACATCCATATCAGTAAACATCTCCCCACTCGCCACACGCGCCCTCTTACTAGGGGATGGTTTGGTTCCATCGATGATACCTATTGGCCAACCTGGTTTTGGTTTGTTTTGGTTGGTTGTCCTTAACAATGCTTGAATCCTCTGAAACCAGCGACATGTTTCTTTGAGCTTGTAAGTATCTCTCGTCAATGAATCGTTCTTCAATGGATTCTAAATCATCCAGCGTGTTTGCAAGCAGAGTAAAACAAAAATAACAAAACAACAGATGTCTATTTCCGGACCTGTACAGGCCGTCGGTAAGATACACGCAATAAAAAATGGTGATGTACTCACTCGCGGTTGGAGGAAGTGCTAGTGTTAAAGACAATAAGAGAAACCGTTGTTTGGTTGAGTTGTAGGCAGGAGTTGTTTGTGCTGCTCACACGCCAGATGACTGCAGACAGACAGGAGAGCTTGGTTTGGGTGTACTCAGGAGTAGGGTTGATTTGAGCATTCTGACCTTATAACTGCAGTCAAGCACCCAAGCTTTTTTTTTGATTAGTGTAGTGTTAGCTAGCTACATAGTTGTCTTTGCTGTCTTCGTATCCAAGATAATTGTGTAGTTTAGAGCGTGTAGTCTTAGAGTGATTATCTTAATTTACTGAGGTTAGCTAGCCAGCTATTTGTCGTCCTTAACGTAGGAGACACTGCTAGCTAGCCAACAGCTAGCCAACGTCTACTGAATAGAACTTCCGCACTCAACAACCCGGTCGCATTCCGCTTCGCTCCACAGGTAGTATCACATTTTTCATTTCATTTCATTACAGCACAACGGTTTGATTTGTTTGATCGTAGCTAGCTACATAGCTAGCTACATAGCCGTCTGTGTATCAAAGATAATTGTTGTCGTTCTTTTAACGCAACGTAACGTAATCAACACTGCTAGCTAGCCAGCTAGCCCCCGAATAGCAGCACTGTAGAAACTATTACACTCAACGGAACAACTTGATTAGTGTAGTGTCAACAACGCAGCCACTGCCAGCTAGCCTACAAAGTCAACAACGCAGCCACTGCCAGCTAGCCTACTTCAGCAGTACTGTATCATTTTAATCATTTTAGTCAATAAGATTCTTGCTACGTAAGCTTAACTTTCTGAACATTTGAGACGTGTAGTCCACTTGTCATTCCAATCTCCTTGCATTAGCGTAGCCTCTTCTGTAGCCTGTCAACTATGTGTCTGTCTATCCCTGTTCTCTCCTCTCTGCACAGACCATACAAACGCTCCACACCGCGTGGCCGCTGCCACCCTAATCTGGTGATCCCAGCGCGCACGACCCACGTGGAGTTCCAGGTCTCCGGTAGCCTCTGGAACTGCCGATCTGCAGCCAACAAGGCAGAGTTCATCTCAGCCTATGCCTCCCTCCAGTCCCTCGACTTCTTGGCACTGACAGAAACATGGATCACCACAGATAACACTGCTACTCCTACTGCTCTCTCTTCGTCCGCCCACGTGTTCTCGCACACCCCGAGAGCTTCTGGTCAGCGGGGTGGTGGCATCGGGATCCTTATCTCTCCCAAGTGGTCATTCTCTCTTTCTCCCCTTACCCATCTGTCTATCGCCTCCTTTGAATTTCATGCTGTCACAGTTACCAGCCCTTTCAAGCTTAACATCCTTATCATTTATCGCCCTCCAGGTCCCCTCGGAGAGTTCATCAATGAGCTTGATGCCTTGATAAGCTCCTTTCCTGAGGATGGCTCACCTCTCACAGTTCTGGGCGACTTTAACCTCCCCACGTCTACCTTTGACTCATTCCTCTCTGCCTCCTTCTTTCCACTCCTCTCCTCTTTTGACCTCACCCTCTCACCTTCCCCCTACTCACAAGGCAGGCAATACGCTCGACCTCATCTTTACTAGATGCTGTTTTTCCACTAACCTCATTGCAACTCCCCTCCAAGTCTCCGACCACTACCTTGTATCCTTTTCCCTCTCGCTCTCATCCAACACTTCCCACACTGCCCCTACTCGGATGGTATCGCGCCGTCCCAACCTTCGCTCTCTCTCCCCCCGCTACTCTCTCCTCTTCCATCCTATCATCTCTTCCCTCTGCTCAAACCTTCTCCAACCTATCTCCTGATTCTGCCTCCTCAACCCTCCTCTCCTCCCTTTCTGCATCCTTTGACTCTCTATGTCCCCTATCTTCCAGGCCGGCTCGGTCCTCCCCTCCCGCTCCGTGGCTTGATGACTCATTGCGAGCTCACAGAACAGGGCTCCGGGCAGCCGAGCGGAAATGGAGGAAAACTCGCCTCCCTGCGGACCTGGCATCCTTTCACTCCCTCCTCTCTACATTTTCCTCCTCTGTCTCTGCTGCTAAAGCCACTTTCTACCACTCTAAATTCCAAGCATCTGCCTCTAACCCTAGAAAGCTCTTTGCCACCTTCTCCTCCCTCCTGAATCCTCCTCCCCCTCCCCCCTCCTCCCTCTCTGCAGATGACTTCGTCAACCATTTTGAAAAGAAGGTCGACGACATCCGATCCTCGTTTGCTAAGTCAAACGACACCGCTGGTTCTGCTCACAGTGCCCTACCCTGTGCTCTGACCTCTTTCTCCCCTCTCTCTCCAGATGAAATCTCGCGTCTTGTGACGGCCGGCCGCCCAACAACCTGCCCGCTTGACCCTATCCCCTCCTCTCTTCTCCAGACCATTTCCGGAGACCTTCTCCCTTACCTCACCTCGCTCATCAACTTATCCCTGACCGCTGGCTACGTCCCTTCCGTCTTCAAGAGAGCGAGAGTTGCACCCCTTCTGAGAAAAAACCTACACTCGATCCCTCCGATGTCAACAACTACAGACCAGTATCCCTTCTTTCTTTTCTCTCCAAAACTCTTGAACGTGCCGTCCTTGGTCAGCTCTCCCGCTATCTCTCTCAGAATGACCTTCTTGATCCAAATCAGTCAGGTTTCAAGACTAGTCATTCAACTGAGACTGCTCTTCTCTGTATCACGGAGGCGCTCCGCACCGCTAAAGCTAACTCTCTCTCCTCTGCTCTCATCCTTCTAGACCTATCGGCTGCCTTCGATACTGTGAACCATCAGATCCTCCTCTCCACCCTCTCCGAGTTGGGCATCTCCGGCGTGGCCCACGCTTGGATTGCGTCCTACCTGACAGGTCGCTCCTACCAGGTGGCGTGGCGAGAATCTGTCTCCTCACCATGCGCTCTCACCACTGGTGTCCCCAGGGCTCTGTTCTAGGCCCTCTCCTATTCTCGCTATACACCAAGTCACTTGGCTCTGTCATAACCTCACATGGTCTCTCCTATCATTGCTATGCAGACGACACACAATTAATCTTCTCCTTTCCCCCTTCTGATGACCAGGTGGCGAATCGCATCTCTGCATGTCTGGCAGACATATCAGTGTGGATGACGGATCACCACCTCAAGCTGAACTTCGGCAAGACGGAGCTGCTCTTCCTCCCGGGGAAGGACTGCCCGTTCCATGATCTCGCCATCACGGTTGACAACTCCATTGTGTCCTCCTCCCAGAGCGCTAAGAACCTTGGCGTGATCCTGGACAACACCCTGTCGTTCTCAACTAACATCAAGGCGGTGCCCCGTTCCTGTAGGTTCATGCTCTACAACATCCGCAGAGTACGACCCTGCCTCACACAGGAAGCGGCACAGGTCCTAATCCAGGCACTTGTCATCTCCCGTCTGGATTACTGCAACTCGCTGTTGGCTGGGCTCCCTGCCTGTGCCATTAAACCCCTACAACTCATCCAGAACGCCGCAGCCCGTCTGGTGTTCAACCTTCCCAAGTTCTCTCACGTCACCCCGCTCCTCCACTCTCTCCACTGGCTTCCAGTTGAAGCTCGCATCCGCTACAAGACCATGGTGCTTGCCTACGGAGCTGTGAGGGGAACGGCACCTCAGTACCTCCAGGCTCTGATCAGGCCCTACACCCAAATAAGGGCACTGCGTTCATCCACCTCTGGCCTGCTCGCCTCCCTACCACTGAGGAAGTACAGTTCCCGCTCAGCCCAGTCAAAACTGTTCGCTGCTCTGGCTCCCCAATGGTGGAACAAACTCCCTCACGACGCCAGGACAGCGGAATCAATCACCACCTTCCGGAGACACCTGAAACCCCACCTCTTTAAGGAATACCTAGGATAGGATAAAGTAATCCTTCTCACCCCCCCCCCTTAAAATATGTAGATGCACTATTGTAAAGTGGCTGTTCCACTGGATGTCATAAGGTGAATGCACCAATTTGTAAGTCGCTCTGGATAAGAGCGTCTGCTAAATGACTTAAATGTAAATGTAAATGTATATGTACATGTACAACTACAGTGTATAACAAAATATTGCCATGTTTGAAATCCATAACACACAAAAATGTGCCAATGTAGTGTACACATCACACACACACACACACACACACACACACACACACACACACACACACACACACACACACACACACACACACACACACACACACACACACACACACACACACACACACACACACACACACACACACACACACACACTGATATGTGTGGTCCAGAAACCATTCCTGTATGAATCTGAAATATGATTAATGACCCATGTCCAGTGACCTATATCTGAGATAGGAGAGAAACCCATTCAGCAGAGAGAGAGTCCAGTTCAACACTCCACTAAGGACAGAAGTAATACTAATACTGCCCTCTAATCTCTCTACCGTGGTGATTTGTGTATGTACGGTTGATCAGCACAGCAGGTTAGTGTGTGTTTTTAGTAGGTCACACAGGTAGGACATCTGGCTGGCACAGAGCAAGGCATTCACATGTTACGTAGGCACAAACCACATGTTACGTAGGCACAAACCACATGTTACGTAGGCACAAACCACATGTTACGTAGGCACAAACCACATGTTACGTAGGCACAAACCACATGTTACGTAGGCACAAACCACATGTTACGTAGGCACAAACCACATGTTACGTAGGGACAAACCACATGTTACGTAGGCACAAACCACATGTTACGTAGGCACAAACCACATGTTACGTAGGCACAAACCACATGTTACGTAGGCACAAACCACATGTTACATAGGGACAAACCACATGTTACGTAGGCACAAACCACATGTTACGTAGGCACAAACCACATGTTACGTAGGCACAAACCACATGTTACGTAGGGACAAACCACATGTTTCGGTTGGTGGCCCCAGATCAGGAGGCAGTGGTATAAATATTAATGCCAGATGAAAGTAGGTCTAGAAGTGCATTGCACACACTGAAATTATAACACTATTTTTAAAACCACCACAGGGGCTGTTAATTGGAACGTTACTTTCTTTGTTTTGTAATACAAAGCTACTTTCAAAAGATAGAGTTTGCATTGATGCATACTTTCTTTGGAGATTTACAAAGCAAGATACAAAATAGTTGCTGTCTGGAAGGGGGAACAATGGAGAGAGAAAATGCATTGGGAAAGAGAGAAAGAGAGAGAGAAGGAAAGAGGGAGTGGGTAAGAAAGAGAGAGCAGGAAAGAGAGAGAGAGAGAGACAGAGGAAGCGAAAGTGAGACAGAGACAGATGGCCTTAAATTGTCCCAGTGACTCTGTCGATAGAGTCTTGTCTACTTGGGAGTTTATGAGACACAGTAACTGACACCTACTGCCTTAGTTACTGTTGTTGTTCCTGATCCAGTGAAGATCATTGTGTGTGTGCTTTGCAAACAACATTCAGAAAAGTAAACGTTTCTTACCTGTTATCCATGTAGAGGAGGTGAATTCAGAGGGAGAGGGATGGCGGAGAGAAAGACAACAAAAAAAGAGAGGGAAAAAAACAGATTGTTAGGAAGACATTTCAATGCTTGTTTGATATGGTACACAAAAGTTGGACCAGATGAATTGCACAGCAGTTTCATGTGGAATAATTATGGTAAATTCTGTCTCCATAACAGAGCATCTGTAGTGGTGGATTAGTGAGGAGGCAACAACAGAGTACTGATAAGTACTGACCATTCAAACAATGCAGTGGGGGATTGTTTTCACAAGTACAATTTGTCAGTACAGTGTGAGCACATTCATCTACTCCTGATCAATGCAAAATATCAGGACTATTCAGACTAAACCAGAGCATGCAGGAAATCAAAATTAAGTAAACAGAAGACATTTGAAATGTACCACACAACTCAACACAATGCAAACACTTAGGCCCAGGAGTGTTTCCTGATCACATGACCTGAACAGGAAAAGATTGGGCACTAGTTAAATCCACGTAACACAATGTGTATCACAGAGGCTGGGCAATGGCTACAGGACAGCAGAGCAGACATAATGCTGTTGATGATTCCTATGTTGCTTCCTCCTATGTCTGAAATGTGGAATATTACTGAGCCTGCAGCCATAACATGAGCACACATGGGTTCACATGGAAATCTAACCAATGAGACAAGCTCTCCACTCCTCTCTGTGCTGAGGACTCGCACGCACACACACACACACACACACACACACTAACCACTGCATAACAGTTTAACCACTGTACTGAGAATAGCCAGATCACTGGTTCTATCCAAGGCCTTCATGTGAACACAGAGTCCAAGCACTGTTGAGGATGCAGCAACGCAACAACACAGCAACACTGAACCTCTGACCTTTTCCTGTAACAACGTTTTCCCTGATCTTACCTTTTCAATGACAGGTAATATGATAGGTAATGAGTTGTAACATAACCACGGTACATTACATTACATTACATTTAAGTCATTTAGCAGACGCTCTTATCCAGAGCGACTTACAAATTGTATGTTCGACATAGCCACTGTAGGCGCGACATAACCACTGTAGGCGCGACCTAACCACTGTAGGCGCGACCTAACCACTGTAGGCGCGACCTAACCACTGTAGACGCGACCTAACCACTGTAGACGCGACATAACCACTGTAGACGCGACATAACCACTGTAGACGCGACATAACCACTGTAGACGCGACATAACCACTGTAGACGCGACATAACCACTGTAGACGCGACATAACCACTGTAGACGCGACATAACCACTGTAGACGCGACATAACCACTGTAGACGCGACATAGCGCGACCTAACCACTGTAGGCGCGACCTAACCACTGTAGGCGCGACCTAACCACTGTAGGCGCGACCTAACCACTGTAGGTGCGACATAACCACTGTATGTGTGACATAACCACTGTAGGCACGACCTAACCACTGTAGGCACGACCTAACCACTGTATGTGCGACATAATCACTGTAGGTTGTAGGTGTGACATAACCACGGTATGTGTGACATAACCACTGTAGGTTGTAGGTGTGACATAATCACTGTAGGTTGATGGTGTAACATAATCACTGTAGGTGTGACATAATCACTGTAGGTTGTAGGTGCGACATAACCACGGTATGTGTGACATAACCACTGTAGGTTGATGGTGTAACATAATCACTGTAGGTGTGACATAATCACTGTAGGTTGATGGTGTAACATAACCACTGTAGGTGTGACATAATCACTGTAGGTGCGACATAACCACGGTATGTGTGACATAACCACTGTAGGTGCGACATAACCACGGTATGTGTGACATAACCATTGTAGGTTGATGGTGTAACATAATCACTGTAGGTGTGACATAATCACTGTAGGTTGATGGTGTAACATAACCACTGTAGGTGTGACATAATCACTGTAGGTTGTAGGTGTAACATAATCACTGTAGGTGTGACATAACCACTGTAAGTTGATGGTGTAACATAACCACTGTAGGTGTGACATAACCACTGTAGGTTGTAGGTGTAACATAACCACTGTAGGTGTGACATAATCACTGTAGGTTGTAGGTGTAACATAATCACTGTAGGTGTGACATAACCACTGTAGGTTGTAGGTGTGACATAATCACTGTAGGTTGTAGGTGTAACATAATCACTGTAGGTGTAACATAATCACTGTAGGTTGTAGGTGTAACATAATCACTGTAGGTGTAACATAATCACTGTAGGTGTGACATAATCACTGTAGGTGTAACATAATCACTGTAGGTGTGACATAATCACTGTAGGTGTAACATAATCACTGTAGGTTGTAGGTGTAACATAATCACTGTAGGTGTAACATAATCACTGTAGGTTGTAGGTGTAACATAATCACTGTAGGTGTAACATAATCACTGTAGGTGTGACATAACCACTGTAGGTTGTAGGTGTGACATAATCACTGTAGGTGTAACATAATCACTGTAGGTTGTAGGTGTGACATAATCACTGTAGGTGTAACATAATCACTGTAGGTTGTAGGTGTAACATAATAACTGTAGGTGTAACATAATCACTGTAGGTGTGACATAATCACTGTAGGTGTAACATAATCACTGTAGGTGTGACATAATCACTGTAGGTGTAACATAATCACTGTAGGTTGTAGGTGTAACATAATCACTGTAGGTGTAACATAACCACTGTAGGTTGTAGGTGTGACATAATCACTGTAGGTTGTAGGTGTAACATAATCACTGTAGGTGTAACATAATCACTGTAGGTGTGACATAACCACTGTAGGTTGTAGGTGTAACATAATCACTGTAGGTGTGACATAACCACTGTAGGTTGTAGGTGTAACATAATCACTGTAGGTGTGACATAACCACTGTAGGTGTGACATAACCACTGTAGGTTGTAGGTGTGACATAATCACTGTAGGTTGTAGGTGTAACATAATCACTGTAGGTGTAACATAATCACTGTAGGTGTGACATAACCACTGTAGGTTGTAGGTGTAACATAATCACTGTAGGTGTGACATAACCACTGTAGGTTGTAGGTGTGACATAATCACTGTAGGTTGTAGGTGTAACATAATCACTGTAGGTGTAACATAATCACTGTAGGTTGTAGGTGTAACATAATCACTGTAGGTGTAACATAATCACTGTAGGTGTGACATAACCACTGTAGGTTGTAGGTGTGACATAATCACTGTAGGTTGTAGGTGTAACATAATCACTGTAGGTGTAACATAATCACTGTAGGTGTAACATAATCACTGTAGGTTGTAGGTGTAACATAATCACTGTAGGTGTGACATAACCACTGTAGGTTGATGGTGTAACATAATCACTGTAGGTGTGACATAATCACTGTAGGTGTGACATAACCACTGTAGGTTGTAGGTGTAACATAATCACTGTAGGTGTGACATAACCACTGTAGGTTGATGGTGTAACATAATCACTGTAGGTTGTAGGTGTAACATAATCACTGTAGGTTGTAGGTGTAACATAACCACTGTAGGTTGTAGGTGTAACATAATCACTGTAGGTTGATGGTGTAACATAATCACTGTAGGTTGTAGGTGTAACATAATCACTGTAGGTTGTAGGTGTAACATAATCACTGTAGGTGTGACATAATCACTGTAGGTTGTAGGTGTAACATAATCACTGTAGGTGTAACATAATCACTGTAGGTTGATGGTGTAACATAATCACTGTAGGTGTGACATAATCACTGTAGGTGTAACATAATCACTGTAGGTGTAACATAATCACTGTAGGTGTAACATAATCACTGTAGGTTGATGGTGTAACATAATCACTGTAGGTTGATGGTGTAACATAATCACTGTAGGTGTGACATAATCACTGTAGGTGTGACATAATCACTGTAGGTGTGACATAATCACTGTAGGTTGATGGTGTAACATAATCACTGTAGGTGTAACATAATCACTGTAGGTGTAACATAATCACTGTAGGTTGATGGTGTAACATAATCACTGTAGGTGTGACATAATCACTGTAGGTTGATGGTGTAACATAATCACTGTAGGTGTGACATAATCACTGTAGGTTGATGGTGTAACATAATCACTGTAGGTTGTAGGTGTAACATAATCACTGTAGGTGTAACATAATCACTGTAGGTTGATGGTGTAACATAATCACTGTAGGTGTGACATAATCACTGTAGGTTGTAGGTGTAACATAATCACTGTAGGTGTAACATAATCACTGTAGGTTGTAGGTTGTAACATAATCACTGTAGGTGTAACATAATCACTGTAGGTTGATGGTGTAACATAATCACTGTAGGTGTAACATAATCACTGTAGGTTGATGGTGTAACATAATCACTGTAGGTGTGACATAACCACTGTAGGTTGTAGGTGTAACATAACCACTGTAGGTTGTAGGTGTAACATAATCACTGTAGGTGTGACATAACCACTGTAGGTTGTAGGTGTAACATAACCACTGTAGGTTGTAGGTGTAACATAATCACTGTAGGTGTGACATAACCACTGTAGGTTGATGGTGTAACATAATCACTGTAGGTGTGACATAACCACTGTAGGTTGTAGGTGTAACATAACCACTGTAGGTTGTAGGTGTAACATAATCACTGTAGGTGTGACATAACCACTGTAGGTTGATGGTGTAACATAATCACTGTAGGTGTGACATAATCACTGTAGGTGTGACATAACCACTGTAGGTATGACATAACCACTGTAGGTATGACATAACCACTGTAGGTGTGACATAACCTCAGTAGGTGTGACATAATCACAGTAGGTGTGACATAATCACAGTAGGTGTGACATAATCACAGTAGGTGTGACATAATCACAGTAGGTGTGAATTTTAACCACAGTAGGTTGTAGGTGTAACAGGATTAAATTAGCAAAACAAATATTTTGAAAATGGAGAGGAAACACTGGACACTGCTGCTCATGCTCCCAGATGATTTTATTTATAAGAATGTTTCGACCTTAGGATGCCTGATGAAGAACTAAGGGTCGAAGCGTTGTCACAAATAAATATCACCTGGGAGCATGAGCAGCAGTGTACAGCGTTTTCCTTTCTGTTTTCCATGAGTTTACTTTCAACTTCAGCAGCTGAGAAAAGTACCTGGATGTGTGTAAATTATTCAGCTTTTGTACAAAAAAAATATATAGGTAATCAAATTGTTCAACTGAAGATCAACACAGAAGGAAAAGACTGTCAGAGTGTGAGTTAAAAGAGCAATCTTAATTGTGCTAGCTAGCTAAATTCAAAACTGTCAGCTAGCTTACTGGCTGGCTCCAACTGTTTACTGGTGGTAACCATAGCAACATGGCCACTGCGGCAAAACAAGCAACACCCCCGTTTTCTAAATTTCCAGCAGAAATCAATTCAGAAAAGAAAAGAATCGATTTTAAACACAGAATGCTGAGGGAGAACCCGAAAAATGTGTTTGCCGACTGCTCACACAACAGGACTGTTACAAACCTATTAGTTTTCACAGACCACACTACTGCCTGGTATGCAGCTGGAACCAGGCATTTCAGCTATACAACAAAGAAAGGCATCTGCAAGGGAAGGCAAATATACATTTGATGACAGCGAAAAGGACCAGGAAAACAGGTTTCTGACGGTAACCGAGTACGAGAACAGCACTGTCATGCACCAGGACAGCACACCAACCTCACCTCAGGTACTCCAACAGCAGGAGCACAAACACAGATCCACCAACAGGTCTATCCTAGCCCCCCTCCCCCTGCCCGTCTACAACCACCAGAGCCAAGACCACACCACCATCAGTCTGCTGAGAGACAGGCCGGCTCTGTTAAGAGGTATGAGTTACTGAGCTAAAATAGCAGCCCCCTGCTACACCCCCTTCAGCCCAGACGAAGAGCTTCTACAGGACCCAGCTAAAGAACTTGTCCAGGAGCTGAGAGAGAGCCTTACCACAGCGCTTGAGGAGGTAAAGGCCACAATTTAATTTTTGTTTAAATTTTACCTTTAGTTAACCAGGCAAGTCAGTTAAGAACACATTCTTATTTTCAATGACGGCCTGGGAACAGTGGATAAACTGCCTGTTCAGGGGCAGAACGACATATTTGTACCTTCCGGTTACTAGTCCAACGCTCTAACCACTAGGCTACGCTGCCGCCCCAATGAGGAGAGAGCCTTACCACAGCGCTTGAGGAGGTAAAGGTCACCATGAGGAGAGAGCCTTACCACAGCTCTTGAGGAGGTAAAGGCCACCATGAGGAGAGAGCCTTACCACAGCTCTTGAGGAGGTAAAGGCCACAATGAAGAGAGAGCCTTACCACAGCTCTTGAGGAGGTAAAGGCCACAATGAGGAGAGAGCCTTACCACAGCGCTTGAGGAGGTAAAGGCCACAATGAGGAGAGAGCCTTACCACAGCGCTTGAGGAGGTAAAGGCCACAGTGAGGAGAGAGCCTTATCACAGCGCTTGAGGAGGTAAAGGCCACAATGAGGAGAGAGCCTTACCACAGCTCTTGAGGAGGTAAAGGCCACCATGAGGAGAGAGCCTTACCACAGCGCTTGAAGAGGTAAAGGCCGCCATGAGGAGAGAGCCTTACCACAGCGCTTAATGAGGTAAAGGCCACAATGAGGAGAGAGCCTTACAACAGCTATGAAGAAGGAAAAGAAAAGATAACTCATGTTTACTGTTATCCTGTTTCTCACTCTCAACAACTTAGTAGTTACTATAGTACTGACTGTGATGTTTCTCACTCTCAACAACTTAGTAGTTACTATAGTACTGACTGTGCTGTTTCTCACTCTGAACAACTTTGTAGTTACTGTATTTCTGACTGTTATCCTGTTAATCTCACTCTGAACAGCTTAGTAGTACAGATGCACAATTGAAAGCAAGTACGGCAACTGCACCGCCCGAAACCGCAAGGCTCTCCAGAGGGTGGTGCGGTCTGCCCAACGCATTACCGGGGGCAAACTACCCGCCCTCCAGGATACCTACAGCACCCGATATCACAGGAAGGCCAAAAATATCATCATGAACATCAACCACCTGAGCCACTGCTTGTTCACCCATCTATCATCCAGAAGGCGAGGTCAGTGCCGGGGCATCAAAGCAGGGACCGAGAGACTGAAAAACAGTTTCTATCTCAAAACCATCAGACTGTTAACTTAAACAGTCATCACTAGCACATTAAGAGGCTGCTTGCTGCCTATAGGCATAGACTAGAAATCACTGGCCACTGAAAGGAATGGAACACCAGTCACTTTAATAATGTTTACAAATCTTGCATTACTCATCTCATATGTATATACTGTATTCTATACCATATCTTAGTCCATTCCGCTCTGACATTGCTCGTCCAAATGTATATAGTCTTAATTCATTACAACTTAGATTTGTGTGTATTGGGTATATATTGTGAAATTTGCTAGATATTACTTGTTAGATATTACTGCGCTGTCAGAGCTAGGAGCACAAGCATTTTGCAACCCCCACAATAACATCTGCTAATCACGTGTATGTGACCAATAACATTTGATTAGTACTGTATTTCTGACTGCTATTCTTTCTTTTTGCAACATGAAATCACTATCAGTTAGCATGTGGAACGTTCAGGACCTTAACTCATCAACCTTTGGATTGAAGAGTTTGGCACTGGAGTTCAACAAAAATTCTTCAAGATGTTGACGTCATCATTCTGCAGGAGACATGGTGTAAGGTAGACATTGTCATTCACTGTCCCACAGGCTATAGAAAGGTAATTGTGCCATCACAGCTCAATAGAGGCAGAGCCTCTGGAGGACTGATCATTTGGTACAAATCCCAACTACAACGTCTAATTGATCCCCTCAAAATTGGGAAATATCACAATTGGATAAAACTGAAAAAATGACTTGTACTGACAGAAAACTGTGTGTTCCTTTGCGCAATATATATCTTCCCCACCCTTGAGATCTTCCCCACCCTTGAGGAAGAGACGTGCCATTTACAGGCCCAGGGAACACTACCTGATGTAACGACAACACAAGGGGACAGCTTTATTACAGGCCATACTGTTTCTAACTGTTGTGACCTCCCCCATAGAAAGAACAGTGACAGCTTTATTACAGGCCATACTGTTTCTAACTGTTGTGACCTCCCCCATAGAAAGAACAGTGACAGCTTTATTACAGGCCATACTGTTTCTAACTGTTGTGACCTCCCCCATAGAAAGAACAGTGACAGCTTTATTACAGGCCATACTGTTTCTAACTGTTGTGACATCCCCCATAGAAAGAACAGTGACAGCTTTATTACAGGCCATACTGTTTCTAACTGTTGTGACCTCCCCCATAGAAAGAACAGTGACAGCTTTATTACAGGCCATACTGTTTCTAACTGTTGTGACATCCCCCATAGAAAGAACAGTGACAGCTTTATTACAGGCCATACTGTTTCTAACTGTTGTGACATCCCCCATAGAAACAACAGTGACAGCTTTATTACAGGCCATACTGTTTCTAACTGTTGTGACATCCCCCATAGAAACAACAGTGACAGCTTTATTACAGGCCATACTGCTTCTAACTGTTGTGACCTCCCCCATAGAAACAACAGTGACAGCTTTATTACAGGCCATACTGTTTCTAACTGTCTTCATCTCCCCCATAGAAACAACAGTGACAGCTTTATTACAGGCCATACTGTTTCTAACTGTTGTGACCTCCCCCATAGAAACAACAGTGACAGCACCATCAACAAAAACAGAAGGGATCTGTTGCAGCTCTGTAGAAGCCTGGGTCTGTATTTTGTTAATGGTAGGTTACGGGGGGACTCTTTGGGGAGATTCACCTACTGCTCACCTCTTGGCCACAGTACAGTAGACTATATGATTACATAAATTGACCCCTTCTCTCTCGGCTCATTCACTGTCAAGCCACGAACACCTCTGTCTGATCACAGCCAAATTATGTTGTTCCTCAAAAGAACAGACATGGAAACAACCACACATTCACAGCCCAGTAAGCTGTACACAATCAGAAATTCATACAGATGGGCCCAAAACAGCACAGAAGAATACCAGAAAGCAACCAGTAACCAAAATATCCAAACACTCTTAAATACATTTCTGGATACCACATCCACTCACAGTAAAGAAGGCATCAATCTAGCAGTAAAAAACATCTGATGACAGATGACAAACAAAAGCAGAGACTCAAATAATGGTGAATTACGCCTTAATTACTGTGACTTTAAAACTCTATAAACGTCACACTCAGAAAAAATAAAATAAAAAGCACAATACAACAGCAAGCAGCTGACATTCATTGAGGAGTCTATAAACACAAAACAACTTCTGGCAAAATGTGAAAAACCACAAAGAATCTAAACGAGAGGAATTAGCGATACAAAATGTTGACATGTGGACAACCCATTTTAAAGCACTCTACAACACCGTTCAAATTGATGCAAAAGCAGAACAATGCCAAATCCATGCACTTTGTGACATCGGCTGATGTAAAAAGGGCTTTATAAATACATTTGATTGAATTTGATTGATCAGAAATTGAACAGATTAGAATATGTGGTGGCTGGTTAGCCTGGTGGTTAGAGTGTTGGGCCAGTAACCAAAAGGTTGCTGGATCAAATCCTCAAGTTGACAAGGTACAAATCTGTTGGTCTGCCCCTGAACAAGGCAGTTAACCCATGGTTCCCAGGTAGGCCATCATTGTAAATGCAAATTAGTTTTATTTATTCAAAAAAGCTATAAAAGGACAATCAAAATCCATTTGCCTCCCCAAGTGCTGACCAGGAGCTCAATAAGAATGTTCAGGCCCTCAAATTTGATCCTGAGTGTAGGTTATGTCCCTGACATCTGGAATCAAGGACTCATAACCCCAATCTTTAATTGACCCTAACAATTCCAGAGGCATGTGTGTGAACAGTAACCTGGTGAAGGTTTTCTGTAGTATTAGAAATGAAAGAGTTCTAAACGTCCTTAATAAGCAATGTCTTGAGTAAAAGCCAAATTAGATTCATACCAAAACATTGCACGACGATCATATTTACACCCTACACACCCTGATAAACAAACATGTCCACCAAAATAATACCAAAATGTATGCTTGCATTATAGACTTCCAAAAATAATGGGATTATTTTTGTCATAAGCGACTGTTCAACAAAGTTATTGAAAGTGGTGTAGGGGGTAAAACAAATGACATAGTTAAATCAATGTGTACAGGCAACACATGCAGCATAAAAATTGGCAAGAAAATAACAGAATTCTTTAACCAACCAGGGGTGGGGCCTTCACCAGGGTTGCAATCTGAGCCCTGCACTCCTCAATATTTACATCAATGAATTGGCTACTGTTCTAGAAAAATCCTCAGCACCTGGTATTAGTCTCCACAATTGAGAGGTTAAATGCCTGCTCTTCGCAGATGAGCTGTGCCTGCTGTCACCCACAGCACATGGCCTACAGCAGAGCCTGGACCTGCTGGAGCAGTACTGCCAGACCTGGGCCCTGGCAGTAAACCCCAAAAATACTAAAATAATGATTTTCCAGAGAAGATGCAGATCTCAGGGAATTAGACCAAAGTTCTCAAATGGTACAAAATACAATGCCTTCAGAGAGTATTCATACCCTTAGACTTTTTCCACATTTTGTTAGGTTACAGACTTGTTTTTCCCCTCATCAATCTACACACGATACCCCATAATGACAAAGCAAAAACAGGTTAAGAAATTTGAGCAAATTCCTAAAATAAAAAAAGACTGAAATCTCACATTTCCATAAGTATTCAGACCTTTTCCTCAGTACTTTGTTGAATCTGCTTTGGCAGCGATTACACCCTCGAGTCTTTACACCCTCGAGTCTTTACACCCTCTTTACACCCTCGAGTCTTTACACCCTCGAGTCTTTACACCCTCGAGTCTTTACACCCTCGAGTCTTCTTGGGTATGACACTACAAGCTTGGTACTCCTGTATTTGGGGAGCCCCAGTCTGAGGTCCTGAGCGCTCTGGAGCAGGTTTTCATCAAGGATGTCTCTGTACTTTGCTCCGTTCAGCTTTGCCCTCAATCTTGACTAGTCTCCCAGTCCCTGTCACTGAAAAACATCCCCACAGCATGATGCTGCTACCACCAAACTTCACTGAAGGGATGTTGCCAGCTGTCCTCCAGATGTGACGTTTGGCATTCAAGCCAAAGAGTTCGATCTTGGTTTCATCAGACTAGAGAATCTTGTTTCTCTTGGTCTGTGAATCTTTATGTGCCTTTTGACAAACTCCAAGCGGGGTGTCACGTGCCTTTTACTGAGGAGTGGCTTCCGAATGGCCACTCTACCATAAAGGCCTGCTTGGTGGAGTGCTGCAGAGATGGTTATCCTTCTGGAAGGTTCTCCCATCTCCACAGAGGAAATCTGGAGCTCTGTCACTGTCACCATTAGATTCTTGGTCACCTCCCTGAGCAAGGCCCTTCTCCCCCGATTGCTCAGTTTGGCCGGACGGCCAGCTCTTAGGAAGAGACTTGGTGGTTCCAAACTCCTTCCATTTAAGAATGATGGAGGCCACTGTATTCTTAAGGATGATCAATTATGTAGAAATGTTTTGGTACCCTTCCCCAGATCTGTGCCTCGACACAATCCTGTCTCGGAGCTCTATGGACAATTACTTCAACCTCGTTGCTTGGTTTTTGCTCCGACTTGCACTGTCAACTGTGGGACCTTATATAGAAAGGTGTGTGCCTTTCCAAATCATGTCCAATCAATTAAATTTACCACAGGGGAGACTCCAGTCATCTCAAGGATGATCAATGGGAACAGGATGCACCTGAGCTCAACTTCGTGTCTCAAAGCATAGGGTATGAATACATTTGCAAAAATGACTAAAAATCTGTTTCCCACTCTGTGGGAAATAGGATAAAGTAATCGTTCTCACCCCCCCCCCCCTTAAAAGATTTAGATGCACTATTGTAAAGTGACTGTTCCACTGGATGTCATAAGGTGAATGCACCAATTTGTAAGTCGCTCTGGATAAGAGCGTCTGCTAAATGACTTAAATGTAAATGTAAATGTCATTATGGGGTATTGTGTGTGGATTGCTGAGGATTATGTTTTATTTCATCCATTTTCAAATAAGGCTGTAACTTAACAAAATGTGGAAAAAGACAAGGGGTCTGAATACTTTCCCGCCATTAAAAAAACAACAAATTAAAATACTAATAAAAATGTGGCTAAAATAAATTGTATGTGTTATTGAACAAATTGAACTTGATGGCGGCGAGGTGTGGGGTCCACTTACAGAACAAGATTTCATCCAATGGGACAAACACCTCATTGAAACCCTGCATGCAGAGTTCTGTAAGATTCTCCTACATGTCCAGAGGAAAACTACAAGCAATGCATGCAGGGCAGAATTAGGCTAATATCCACGAATAATAAAGGCTACAAAAATAGCAAATACGTTTTGGAAACATCTTAAATACAGTGACCCCCTCTCATAACATTACCAAGTCCTGCAATGCCAAGAGCTGAGCAAAGAAAAGAGTCCCCTCATCCAGCTGGTCCTGGGGCTGAGTTCACAAACCTGTTCTACTAACACACTGAAGCCTCAGGACCAGAACATCCAATCAATCAGAATGAACCGAACTACAACGCAGTCAAAACAAAACTTATTACTTATTGGAAAACAAGCACAAAGCCAAAGGCAGTGCTGTCTGGCCCTAAATCGACAGTACACTGTGGCAAAGTATTTGACCATGGTTAGTGATGAAAACCTTGACAAAGTACAGGTTCAGTGAGCACAGCCTTCCCATTGAGAAGGGTAGACACAGGAAAACCTGGCCCCCTGTAGAGGAAAGGCTGTGCAACCACTGCACAACAGCAGAACCTGAGACGGAGCTGCATTTCCTGACAAAATGTTAAAAAATATATAAAACAATTAGTGTCATTTTCCCAAATTTGAAACCCTTATTCAAGGTTTCAAAGACCTCTCTGATGAGAATAGTATACCCGTCCTGTTGGGGGAGGATACAGAGAGCTGTGGGTTGGCAGAGCACTACATTGCTGCCTGCCATAAGTTGAGGGACAGTGTCTGACAGACCAACCAATCTGCATGTGTTCTCTAAGCTATTGTTATTGTCCATTGTATGGTTATTTTGACCCTTGATTATTGTTGTTACTATTGTCCCGTTGACTATATTGATAATTATTATTTAAATTATGTTAATATTGTACATCTCCAAAGTATTCTTTGGCAATATTTACATTGTTACGTCACACCAATAAAGCAAATTGAATTGAGAGAGAGAGAGAGAGAGAGAGAGAGAGAGAGAGAGAGAGAGAGAGAGAGAGAGAGAGAGAGAGAGAGAGAGAGAGAGAGAGAGAGAGAGAGAGAGAGAGAGAGAGAGAGAGAGAGAGAGAGAGAGAGAGAGACAACACCAGGTTAACTCCTCAGAAATCTGAATCAATAACATAAAAATAATAAAAGTTGACTTACGAGATACTGACGAGACATATTAGATGTGGACTATGTTGGACAAACAGCACGAATGTCTGAGGCTATTGACTAACTTTTCATCATTTTAAATGATCAATGAGTAATTGACCCACGCCATGTGCTTTGCAATAGTTGATACTTAATGAGATACATCATCAGAAGTTCATTCCCCAAGGCTCACCTTGAGACTAGCTGTGTCTTGTACGTGTGACTGTGTCTTTCTGATAGGCCATGCTGTTTTCCTCAACGTGTCTGTGTCTATGGAACACCCAAAACGTAAGTCCACGAGCCAGTGGTCAGAAAACAGTTGAAACTGTCATCTATAAGGAGAGTCCCACACCGGCTGAAGTCTGTGTAGCTCAGAGGGTCGTAGGCCTGTGGGGAAAACAGGGAGGCTGGACACGAAGTACATGAACCCACGTCTACACATCTTGAAGTACACGACTGCACTGATCATAAGGAGTAGGAGAGAAGACATGGTCACCAGGGCAATTATCAAATAAAGCATGAAGTTACAGCTTGCCTGTGAGGGAATTCATCTGTGAATTCAAAGAGCTTGTTCAAAACAGGCCAAAACTACATTGACTGTTGCAGTGGCTGAGAGGAACTCAAGCCCGTTGTCCCTTGCCATGATCACATGGGTTTGTTTAGGCTAGTCCTGCTCTTCAAAACAGCCTCACAGTCCTGATTTCTCCACTGTGCAGGCCAATAGTGAAGGGGTTGGGCTGCGGTGCTTAGGAGAGCCACACGTTATGGCCGGAGTCGGCGTCCACAGCAACCACTTTGGTAACCAGGTAACTTTTAGGTGCCTCCAGCAGCAGGTCCTCTGTGATGAAGCCAGATGATTGGACAGGTTACAGAACAACGGGTATGTTGTCATTATGGTCACCGATGAACACCCTTCACAGTGCAGGTACTGGAGAGAGGAGGGGTATATTTTAGCATTGGATCCCGTGTTTAGATCCTCGGCTCTCATCCTTATCACTAATGTGCCTCTACGTTGGTTTTCCCAAACTTTAGCAGTGTACTCGCTCTGAGGAAAAGTATGGGGATTGTCATTCACGTCGTCCACTATGATGGATATTAATTTTCTACTGAGGGAGAATCAGAGTCACCGACTGTCACCGTGATGTTATAGTGTGGGTTCATCTCTCTGTCCAATATACCCTCAGTCACCAACAAATTATTTCTTAACCTCTGATATCAATTTAAAAAGGAATACTGTCTGAGATAGCACACTTGACCCGGCCGCCATTTCCAGTGTCCAGGTCACATGCATGTTTAGCAAAGCAACCATGGTACCAGGTTGAGAATCCTTGGCCACCATAGCGGAGGCAGATTTCACAGATATCACAGGCTTAATGTCATTCACATCAATCACTTCAATTATGAGTTTACAGGGTGACGCCTGACCCCCGCCATCTTTAGCTTGGACATCTACCTCACGCGCACTTGACTCGACCAGGTCAAGACCAATTTCCCCAGGAGCAAAAGCAGGGCTGTTGTCCTTCATATCCTGAATATCTAAAACAAGACTGTACACTTTGAGAGGATCCTCCAGCAGCAATTGATACTGTAGAATGCATACATTCTCTTGTACGCACAACCCCTCTCTATTTATTTGCTCGCTGACCAACAGAGAGCTGAAACCAGTCAAGACTCACAGAGCTGCCGAGTGCCCTCCGCCACGATGCGGGCTCGACGTGCCCCAAGTTCAGGCAATTTCTTCCTCAGATCTTTTGCCACATTCCCAATTACTGAACAGCGCACATCTCCAAGCAACAGTACAAAGAGAAAGATATTCACCCGAAACTGCATCCCTTAACTCTGTTTTAAGTATTGTTGTTCTATGGTACATCCTTTGTTGACATAAAAAAACAAGTATATATATATATATATATACAGTAGGGAGAACAAGTATTTGATATTTTGATGCAAAATAATTACAAAAAAAATCATACAATGTGATTTTCTGGATTCTTGTTTTAGATTCCATCTCTCACAGTTGAAGTGTACCTATGATAAAACATTACAGACCTCTACATGCTTTGTAAGTAGGAAAACCTGCAAAATCGGCACTGTATCAAATACTTGTTCTCCCCACTGTATATATATATATACATATACATACAGTACCAGTCAAAGGTTTGGACACACCTACTCATTCAAGGGTTTTTCTTTATTTTTACTATTTTCTACATTGTACAATAACAGTGAAGACATTAAAACTATGAAATAACACATCCGGAATCATGTAGTAACCCCCAAAAACGTAACAAAATCAAATATATTTTAAATTCTAGATTTCTTCAAAGTAGCCACCCTTTGCCTTGTTGACAGCTTTGCAAACTCATGGCATTCTCTTAATCAGTTTCAACTGGAATGCTTTTTCAAGTCTTGAAGGAGTTCCCACATATGCTGAGCACTTGTTGGCTGTCTTTCCATCACTCTGCGGTCCAACTCATCACAAACCATCTCAATTGGTTTGAGGTCGGGTGAATGCAAAGGCCAGGTCATCTGATGCAGCATTCCATCACTCTCCTTCTTGGTCAAATAGCCCTTACACAGCCGGAAGGTGTGTTGGGTCACTGTCCTGTTGAAAAACAAATGATAGTCCCACTAAGCGCAAACCAGAGGGGATGGCGTCTCTCTGCAGAATTCTGTGGTAGCCATGCTGGTTAAGTGTGCCTTAAATTCTAAATAAATCACTGAGTGTCATCAGCATAGCACCCCCTAACCATCACACCTCCTCCTCCATGCTTCACGATGGGAAACACACATGCAGAGATCATCCATTCACCTACTCTGCGTCTCACAAAGACATGGAGGTTGGAACCAACAATCTCAAATTTGGACCCATCAGACCAAAGAGCAGATTTCCACCTGTCTAATGTCCATTGCTCATGTTTCTTGGCCCAAGCAAGTCTCTTCTTATTATGAAGCTGGTTGAGAGAATGCAAAGAGTGTGCAAAGATGTCATCAAGGCAAATGTTGGCTACTTTAAAGAATCTAAAATATATTTTGATTTGTTGAACACTTTTTTGGTTACTACATGATTCCATATGTGTTCTTTCATAAGACATCGTCATGATCTTTGGAGTCCCGGCTTTCGTTGTGAATCAACATATACCGTGTTTATTTAATTTATGCTTCACAACGCTAACCGGAATGAAGGTAGCAGCAACCTTGAAATGAAGTCATACACTTGGCCTGCTCTTATACATTCGTATTCCTAAATATGGTAGTAAGTCACACCAAATAATTGAAGGCACAGATCAATAGCCAAGATATTCAGCTTTCCGCAGACATCCTGCTTTTGCAGATAGGGGCTACCGTTCTCATACCAGACAGAATTGAATAAAACAAATCCAATAAGGTCTCCAAATATGGGGACTTTACATTTAAAGAGGTTTTAAAAATAAAGGTTGTCAACAAGTGGTTGGAAAAGTCTATAAGGTCACTTCAACAACAGACATGTTCACATACATATTAGCAAGACAACTGTACACACTAACTCGCGCAGTACAGCTAAACAATTTCTACACATCTGTGAGCACGTGATGTGACATACATAAATCATTACAAGGAACAAAGGAAAAGAATGATTATGTCGTGTCTCACATGTATAAGGGGTGTTCAGTGACATGGAAAGTGGCAGCCAACTGCAGCAAGGAGGCAAAAACTATCAAAACAGGCTTCTCATCTCATCCTTTTGTCTAAATTGCTCCACCCTTCCAAAAACGTTCTCACCTGACATCTGCCATCTGTTTTACATTGTGATTAGAAATGGTGGCCTAAGTACCTAGAATACACATCAAACGCGTAACACCATTGAATAGAGAGGCCTACCTCTGGGGACCCCTGGGAGTCATCAAATGCTTCAGCAAAGATTGTTGGAGTTGTTCTCAGAGTCTGGTCCACAAGCAGCGTGTTGTCATTGGAAGATCTGACGAACTTGAAGTCACTTGTGCGCGAGCCTGTCGTCAGGTATGCGTCATAATTGTAAGTGCTGCGGAGAGTTCCCACTCCACCCCCCTCTGCGTAGTTGGGAGGGAGATACGCGCTGGGAATGGCGACCGCTCCATCAAACAACAGTCTGGGCTTTCTCCTGCGGCAAAACCTCACGGTCAGGATGACAATAATGAAGGTGAAGAAAAAGGTGGAAACGGACACCAGCGCGATGATCAGATAAGAGGTGAGTTTGGAATTGCTTTCATCATAAGATACATCTTTCAGTTCTGGCACTTCAGCCATGTTATCAGAAATCACTAAATACATGGTACAGGTGGCAGAGAGAGAGGGCTGTCCGTTATCTTTCACTGACACAATGAGGTTCTGTTTCATGCTGTCAGATTCAGAAATGTCCCGCTGTGTCCTGATCTCTCCACTGTGGAGACCAATAGTGAAAAGTCCCGTATCAGTGGATTTGACTATATGATAGGACAGCCAGGCGTTCTGGCCGGAGTCCGCGTCCACCGCTATCACCTTGGAAACCAGAGAGCCCTCGTGCGCAGCTTTGGGGACCAGTTCAGTCATGAAGGAGTTCCCCTCCGGGGCGGGGTATAGTATCTGAGGAGAGTTGTCATTCACATCTGTTATGAACACACTGACCGTGACGTTGCTGCTGAGCGGAGGAGAACCGTTGTCTCTGGCCACCACGTGGACTTTAAAACTCCTGAACTGCTCATAATCAAACGACCTCACAGCGTGGATCACCCCCGTGTCTCCGTTAACGGATAAAAACGAGGACACCGGAACACCGTTCACCTCACCGGGTAAGAGAGAATAAATCACTGTTCCGTTCTGTCTCCAGTCTGGGTCCCGTGCAGTAACGGAACACACGGAGTTACCGGGTTTGTTATTTTCAGTCACGTGGGCTTTATAGGACTGTTCCTCAAACACAGGTGGGTTGTCGTTGACGTCAGCTACAGATAACTGAACACTTTTAGAGGAGGACAGAGGTGGAGAGCCCTCGTCGGTGGCAGTGATTGTAATGTTGTAATCAGACACCAGTTCACGGTCCAGTTCGCCCGTGGTCACCAGAGAATAGTAGTTTTTGATGGATGGCACCAGCTTAAAGGGAAGGTTTTGCTGAATGGAGCAGCGGACCTGTCGGTTATTCTCAGAGTCTCTATCCTGCACGTTAATGATGCCCACCTCTGTACCAGGTGACGCGTTCTCAGGTATGGGGTTAGTTAGAGATTGTAGATAAATCACAGGATTGTTGTCATTAACATCTGTGATGTCAATTATGACTTTAGAATATGATGCTAACCCTAAACCATCCTTAGCTTTGATTCGCAATTCAAATGATGAAAATTCTTCAAAATCTATAGTGTCAATAACTCGTATGTCTCCTGTTTTACGGTCGATAGAAAATATGTTCTTTACGTCTTCTGAAACATGACCGAAGTCATACGTGATCTCCCCATTTGCTCCGTCATCTGCATCCGCAGCACTCACTGTAACCACTACAGTATCTAAAGGGGAGTTTTCAGGCAGACTGGCTTTATAGACGGCCTTGCTAAACACTGGGGCGTTATCGTTAGCATCCAGTACAGTGACGTGTATGACTACAGTACCTGATCTCTGCGGAGAGCCTCCGTCCACAGCTGTAAGCAATAATTTAACATCCTGCTTTTGTTCTCGATCAAGCTCATTCTCTAGAACAAGATCCACAGTATGACTATCTACAATCAAAACGAAATTGTCATTCCTTTCAAGTGTGTATCTTTGAACTGAGTTCTGTCCTATATCCGCGTCATGAGCCTCCTCCAATGAGAATCGAGTGCCTTTAGCTGCAGATTCCCATATTTCCATATCTATCATCTTCTCGTTAAATTGTGGATAGTTGTCATTAATATCTTGAACATGAAGGCTAATACGTTGCAGCTCCAAAGGATTCTCCAATACAAGTTCCTGTTTTAAAACGCACAAAGCCTTATTGCCACAAAGCCCCTCTCTGTCAATCCTTTCAGCAACAATCAAATCTCCGGTAGTCAGATTAATGTCACAGTACCGTTTTTGGTTTCCTTCGGTATCAATACGGGCCTTACGAGCGGACAGTCTGCTCGCCTCCAGCCCGAGATCATTGGCTATATTTCCAATAACAGATCCTCGTTTCATCTCCTCCGGAAAAGAATAGCTCACGTCTCCATTGGCGGAGTGCAGCGGTCGAAGAAAGAAAACAAAGCCACAGACCAGGCCTGTCACTGTGAATATTTTGTGCTCCATCCTTAGATAAGAACGGTGGAGAAATAAGGCTGCAGTTATGTGCGTCACTATATGCAAATATCCAAAGTGAAGATATAGTTTTCAATCGAATATAATTTCAATCAAGCCGAGAAAACACGAACAAACGTCAGGTCCCCACGACTTTCTGCAGCGCAGTGAACAACCCAGAGCGTTGTATTCGTCAACATGAAGTTGCTCACCAGGTGAACAGCGACACTTTGAGTGCACTTCATAAATTGCATGTTTTAAATGACAACACACGGACGAACCCATTTTCGATTTGATCAAATGCAAAGCACACTATCGGGCCAAGCTCATGAAATAGACATAGAAGATCAAGACAGCCAGAATTAACGAGGATGAAGGCAATCCACACGTAACAGAACATAACACCTGGACAGCGATACCCGTAAAAGAGGAAATCTCACTTTTCTTCTCATTCTCCATTTACATTTCAGCTGATAAAGACAATATGTTTGTCCAGGGGTGCAACTTTCCCTGGGGATGGGGGACATGTCCCCCCCATATTCTGAAATTGCATCTTTGTTCCCCCCAGTTATCTCATTGAAATGTGATGGAAAAAATTGCAATGGTGTGCTTTAGGACCATGCGGATGACTTAGCGCAGTAGGGTAGGCTGTTTGGAGTGTTAAAATAAAATATGTATACACTATAGAACAGTAATGGTGGAATGTCGTTTCTCTTTGCTCATTTTAGCTGTTCTTGCCATAATATGGACTTGGTCTTTTATCAAATAAGGATATCTTCTGTATACATCCCCTACCTTGTCACAACACAACTGATTGGCTCAAATGCATTAACTTCTTATGGCTGGGGGCAGTATTGAGTAGCTTGGCTGAATAAGGTGCCCAGAGTAAACTGCCTGCTACTCAGTCCCAGTTGCTAATATATGCATATGATTATATTTTGATGTAAAACACTCTAAAGTTTCTAAAACTGTTTTAATGATGTCTGTGAGTATAACAGAACTCATATGGCAGGCAAAAATCTGAGAAAAAATCCAACCAGGAAGTGGGAAATCTGAGGTTGGTCGTTTTTCAACTCATTCCCTATTGAAGATACAGTGGGATATTGGTCATGTTGCACTTCCTAAGGCTTCCACTGGATGTCAACCGTCTTTAGAACCTAGTTTGATGCTTCTACTGTAAAGTGGTGGTGAATGAGAGGGGAATGAGTCAGAGGTCTGGCAGAATGATTTGAGCTAGTGCGCTCGTTCACGTGAGAGGTAGCTCGCATTCCATTGCTTTTCTACAGACAAAGGAATTCTCCAGTTGGAACATTATTGAAAATTTATGTTAAAAACATCCTGAAGGTTGATTCTATACATCGTTTGACATGTTTTTACGGACTGTAACAGAACGTCTTGACATTTCGTCTGCTCTTGGCCTGAGTAGCAGGCAGTTTGCTTTGGGCACGCTTTTCATCCGGACGTGCCCCCCCCTACTGCTCTCCGGGTCGCTGAGGCACTATTCCAGCAGTTCTTCCGGCATTATGGCCTTTCAGAGGAAATCGACTCTAACCGTTGCCCCCAATTCACATCACGGGTATGGAGGGCCTTTATGGAGATGGTCGGTGTCACGGTCAGCCTCACTTCCAGGTATAGGCCTCAGTCCAACAGGTAGGTGGAGAGGATGAACCAGGAGCTGGGGAGATTTCTGAGGAGTCCCTGTCAGGACCGGCAGGGAGAGTGAGCTCGCTTCCTTCCATGGGTGGAGTACACCCAGAACTCGCTACGTCACTCCTCCACTGGGTTGACCGCCTTCCAGTGTGTTCTGGGTTTTCAGCCGGCCCTGGCTCCATGTACCCCGGGCCAGACCAAAGCTCCTGCGGTTGATGAGTGGTTCAGATGCACAGAAGTGTGGAGCGCGGCTCACGTGAGACTCCAGCACACCGTCCTCCGTCAAAAGGAGCAGGCAGACCGCCACCGCCGTGAGACCCCAGTGTACCACCCTGGGGTTCATGTCTGTCTTTCTACCAGGAACCTCCCACTCCGTCTGGAGGCGACGTATAGGTTACAGCTTCCCAGCGACTACCGTATCTCACCTTCTTTTCATGTCTCCCTTTTCAGGCCGGTGGTTCCTGGTCCCCTAGCTGATGCTGTCCCCCATGACACCCCTCCACCTCCCCTGGACATCAGGGAGGTCTGGCCTATTAAGTCAGATCTCTACTGGACTCCTGGATGTCATGGGGTTCGGCTCCAGTATCTGTTGGGCTGGGAGGGTTATGACCCAGAGGAGCAGTGTTGGGTTCCCGTGGAGGACATTCTGGATCCCAACTTCATCTGTGAATTCCACCTTCGCCGCCCGGACTGCGTCGTTCTGCAGCTGGAAGCCACGTGTCGGGGGGGGGACGACGACGACGACGACTCCTTCACTCCGGCATTTGACGTTGCCAGTATACTAACCACCGGTCCTGGGATCCATCATTACGCACACTTGGCATCAATCATTACGCACACCTGCACGTCACCATCAGGCACGCCTGGACTCACTTAGGTCCTTTCCCCAGTCAATATTGTTTGTGTTTCATGTCTAGACGCTACTCTTGTTTGTTATATTGGTCGATGTTCCATTTTTTATTAAACTCACCACCTGCACTTGCTTTCCGACTCCCAGCATTTACGTTACAGCCCGTGTTAGGCTACAAACTATCCAAATTATCCACACATAATTTCAACCACCGTAGTCCTATAACATTCCAAAATATGAAATCCCGAACACACACAATATGCTCCATCCAAACTCAAATATGACATTAAAAATAAATTTCAAAGCCACAGACAAGGCCTGTCATTTAGAATAATTTGTGCTCCATTCTGGCATACAAATCGACAAAAACACCCAATAATTATATAGATTAGCAAAAGAAAACGTTATTCCACAAAAACATGATAAACTCTCTATCTACAAAATGTACGTGCAATCCAACCATCCACACTCATTTCTGCAGTGAAATGGCACCAGAGCTTTCTGAATGAAATCAGCAGGGGTGGAGTACTGTATATTAACTTCCTTTGCTGGTGAACAGCGACATTTTGAGTATCCCTACAAAACTATTATCTGATAGTGTGCTAAACACATTTTAATCAAAGTTGCTGGTCGACTGTATGCTTGCTTGATCAAAAAATTGGAGACAGGTATGCCACCCAGCATAAGCGAAAAAACAACTGAAAACCATGGAAAAAATAAAACAACACATTTTATTTTAAACAATCGTAAACTCTGCACAGGTTAGGTCTACACTTATGTGAAAAAAAATGTGTTACAAAAGAGGTAGATCGACCTTTCCCTAAAATGCACATGGAAGTTGCACTGTCATTTTGTCATCTGGAACTCATCAGTACAATCCACAAAACCAGTGAGTAGAACTGACAACAGGAAAGTAATAAGCCTCGTGACAAACAAGCACTCGGAAGAAGCCCTAACTCCTTTACAACAGAAACCAGACATACCTGCACCACAGACAGCGACATCCGCTACTGCTCAAACAAAAGCTCCCTACTTTTCTCATCATAGTATAGTCCTACAGAGCTTTGTCAATTTTTCTATTTTGCAATGCCATCCAAGTAGGCCAGCAAACTGATTCCAAATAGAACCAGCGTATCAAATGTGTTTTGTAACGTAAAAATTGTGCAGTAGGCAAATCGTTAAAAAAAAATAATTTTTTTTATCAATCCTACAAAATGTTTTGAACCACAATTCAAACAACATGTAATCTGCAAAATGTCAGCATTGCAATGAAGGTGTTGAATTGATAACACAATCGATTACACCATCATATTTGGAGCTACGTTTAGTTCTTTAAACAGTGGCAGAGGAAACAGACGTTATGACAGTCCCGTGGGAATAGTCGTTTTTATCCTGAACAAAATTGCTTTGTAAAAAAAAACTACCTGCAGTTGTAAAACATCTGCCACAGAGCCTATAGAGTTATAACGCACGTCTGTTAAAATAAAGGCCTACCTCTGGGGATCCCTCGGAATCGCGAAAGTCTTCAGCAAATTCAGTTGTAGTTTTTCTCAGTGTCTGGTCCAAGGACAGCGTGTTGTCATTGTAAGATCTGAGGAACTTGAAGTCACTTGTGCGCGAACCTGTCGTTAAGTATGCGTCATAATTGTAGGTGCTGTGGAGAGTTCCCACTCCACCCCCCTCTGCGTAGTTGGGAGGGAGATACGCGCTGGGGATGGCGACCGCTCCGTCAAACAACAGTCTGGGCTTTCTCCTGCGGCAAAACCTCACGGCCAGGATGACAATAACGAAGGTGAGGAAAAATGTGGACACGGACACCAGCGCGATAATCAGATAAGAGGTGAGTTTGGAATTGTTCTCATCATACGAGATATCTTTCAGTTCTGGCACCTCAGCCAAGTTATCAGAAATCACTAAATACATACTACAGGTGGCAGAGAGAGAGGGCTGTCCGTTATCTTTCACTGACACAATGAGGTTCTGTTTCATGCTGTCAGATTCAGAAATGTCCCGCTGTGTCCTGATCTCTCCACTGTGGAGACCAATAGTGAAAAGTCCCGGATCAGTGGATTTGACAATTTGATATGACAGCCAGGCGTTCTGGCCGGAGTCCGCGTCCACCGCTATCACCTTGGAAACCAGAGAGCCCCGGTGTGCAGCTTTGGGGACCAGCTCGGTCATGAATGAGTTCCCCTCCGGGGCGGGGTACAGTATCTGAGGAGAGTTGTCATTCACATCCGTTATGAACACACTGACAGTGACGTTGCTGCTGAGCGGAGGAGAACCGTTGTCTCTGGCCACCACGTGGACTTTAAAACTCCTGAACTGCTCATAATCAAACGACCTCACAGCGTGGATCACCCCCGTGTCTCCGTTAACGGATAAAAACGAGGACACCGGGACACCGTTCACCTCACCGGGTAAGAGAGAATAAATCACTGTACCGTTCTGTCTCCAGTCTGGGTCTCGAGCAGTAACGGAACACACGGAGGAACCGGGTTTGTTATTTTCAGTCACGTGGGCTTTATAGGACTGTTCCTCAAACACAGGTGGGTTGTCGTTGACGTCAGCTACAGATAACTGAACACTTTTAGAGGAGGACAGAGGTGGAGAGCCCTCGTCGGTGGCAGTGATTGTAATGTTGTAATCAGACACCAGTTCTCGGTCCAGTTCGCCCGTGATCACCAGAGAATAGTAGTTTTTGATGGATGGCACCAGCTTAAAGGGAACATTTTGCTGAATGGAGCAGCGGACCTGTCGGTTATTCTCAGAGTCTCTATCCTGCACGTTAATGATGCCCACCTCTGTACCAGGAGACGCGTTCTCAGGTATGGAGTGAGTCAGAGATTTTAGATATAGCTCAGGGGCATTGTCATTTATGTCTGTAATGTCTATAATAACTTTACTGTCCGAAGAAAGACCAAAGCCATCTTTCCCTTCAATAAAAAGTTCAAATTGCGTCTCTTCTTCATAATCTATTTCTCCTGTCACTATAATTTCTCCTGTGTTCTGGTCCATAGTAAATACATTCCTTGCTGTTTCAGATACTCGACTAAATTCATACGTCACCTCTCCATTCAACCCCTCATCTGCATCCGCAGCACTCACTGTAACTGCTACAGTACCCAAAGGAGAGTTTTCAGGCAGACTGGCTTTATAGACGGCCTGGCTAAACACTGGGGCATTATCGTTAGCATCCAGTACAGTGACGTGTATGACTACAGTACCTGATCTCTGCGGAGTGCCCCCATCTACAGCTGTCATCAACAGTTTCAACTCCTGCTGCTCCTCGCGGTCTAATTCTTTGTCCAGAACTAACTCACCGTATTTAATACCAGCATTATTCGTTTGCAAACCCAAAACAAAATTATTATTCCTTTGTAGTACGTAGCTTTGCACTGCGTTTTGTCCAGTATCTGCGTCGTGAGCTGCGTTTACACGATAGCGAGCTCCTTTCACAGCGGATTCTCTGATTTCTACCTTAATTAAATCCTTGGGAAATATGGGTGAATTATCGTTGATATCTTGGATTTGAAGTGATATATGATGCAACTCAAGTGGACTCTCTAGGACCAATTCGAATTTTAGTATGCATAAAACCTTTTCTCCACAAAGCCCCTCTCTGTCAATCCTCTCCGCAACAATCAGATCTCCGGTACTCAGATTAATGTCACAATAACGTTTTCGGTTTCCTTCAGTATCAACACGGGCCCTACGAGCGGACAGCCTGCTCGCCTCCAGCCCGAGATCATTGGCTATATTTCCAATAACAGATCCTCGTTTCATCTCCTCCGGAAAAGAATAGCTCACGTCTCCATAGGCGGAGTGCAGCGGTAGAAGAAAGAAAGAAAAGCAGAAGACCAGGCCTGACATTGAGAATCCTTTGTTCAGCATCCTTAGACTTCCAACGAAATCCATATATATAGTTAAACAGATCGATGTAAGGAGAAAGTATTCCACAAAAAGATCATTCACTAGATTATCAAAACAAAATATGTGCGCAGTCTGACCGTTTAGCTCTATTATTTTATGTAGTGAAACGAAACCAGAGCTTTGTTAATGACAACAGCAATGGGTGGAGAGCTGTGTCTATTCTACCTCCGCTGGTGAACAGCACCACTATGAGCACCATTCAGAAATTACACGCTGACATTGGGCTAATAACATTTCAATAAAAGTGTCAGATAGATATTATTCATGATCAAAC
This sequence comes from Oncorhynchus gorbuscha, assembly GCF_021184085.1. Taxonomy (NCBI): domain Eukaryota; kingdom Metazoa; phylum Chordata; class Actinopteri; order Salmoniformes; family Salmonidae; genus Oncorhynchus; species Oncorhynchus gorbuscha. The sequence goes on from NC_060195.1 coordinate 30,750,798, forward strand.
ATTGGAGATACATGATGTATGCCCCCAGCATATGGGGATAACCTAATAAGCACAGTCAGTAGCTTGACTTTAGTTTTAGAAGTTAGAAGCTGACAACCTGTCGGGGTGTCTGGGGGTCCTCCCCCAGAATTGTTTTTGGCATCTAAAGCAAATTTTCTGCATTTCTACACAATCTAATATGAACCACGGCCCTTCTAGCTGTCTCTATTTATAACAACAAAAAGTAAAAAAAAATGCCCACAGTCATCAAGCTATAGGTAAGAGATAATTTTTTAATATGTATAAGTGATTGATAAAACTGAACTGACAGCTCTTTGGTCTTGGCCATAGTGGGGTTTGGAGTGTGACTGTTTGAGGTTGTGGACAGGTGTCTTTTATACTGATAACAAGTTCAAACAGGTGCCATTAATACAGGTAACGAGTGGAGGACAGAGGAGCCTCTTAAATAAGAAGTTACAGGTCTGTGAGAGCCAGAAATCTTGCTTGTTTGTAGGTGACCAAATACTTATTTTCCACCATAATTTGCAAATACATTCATTAAAAATCCTACAATGTGATTTTCTGGATTTTTAAAATCATTTTGTCTGTCATAGTTGAAGAGAACTTTCACAATTGGTGGCTGACTAAATACTTTTTTGCCCCACTGTATATACATATATAAAACACATCCACCTACACATATACTGTACATTAACACACAGAAACAACACATCCTCCATATAATTAATCTCATAGCCCTAATAGTACTGCAGAGTTCATTTTACTAGCACACAATATAGCTGGGTCGCCTCGTCCTGCCCCTAGTGGTCCACCACTTTGCAGCTCCCAACCCAACACACTCCACTCATCCTTAGGATCTTAGTGAAACATTCATTATTGGTTTCAGGTGCGTTAGGCCAAGGCCAAAGACACGACCAACAGGACGGCAGATCCCCAGGGCCAGGACTGAGAAGCCCATCAGCTAGGGATAGCCAAAATAAGTATCTCCCCTGACGTGGGTATGTTTTCAATACAGACTCCTTTTGTCATACAGTATTCCATAGAAGTCATTCAGACCTTGTAAAAGTTGCCCAGTATACCCTTAATCTTGTAATAAATCTAATCTAATGATACATAACGTGATATTTATGTGATCTATTGTGACATTGTGGGAGGATAACCAACCTTCCAATTAATGGCAATGCATTTCTTAGACGTTATAAATGCTAGGTTATACAGCTTCCTTAACATATGCAAATAGGTCCTCTTTTGTGCTTTTACACCTCCAGCAAAGGAATGACATTTATGAGTGCACAATATTCAGATTCACTCACATATGGTACGTTCTATGGATGCTCTTAAACTGCAGTCATTTATGTCTGAGATTATATGACTGGGCATTTAAACATAACTGTCCATTCATGATCATCAATAGCTTTTCCCAGATCTTCCTCACATCTTTCAACCCTTGATTCAGCTGAAATCAACTTTAGACAATTGTCAGACTGCCTTAAATTAGTTTAAATCTTTCTGGCTTGTCAGTGTTTGCTGCACATAATGAATAAAGTGTTGTATCTGCAAAACTTCACCTCAGCTTCATCACAGACTGGTCTTCCCTTGCTGTCTGACCCTGCTGAGACCCCTGTCACCATCTGATCCTGCTAAGATGAGGCATGACAAAGAATTACCTTGGTGTACATTTCTACATTATTTTATACAAGAATATAATCAATAGCACAATAAATTAAATTACCATTATTCCCAGATCCCAGACTGTAGCTTTAAACTGCTATCCTGTATCTACTGTATCTACTACCAATCAACTCAAGATGGAACTTTATATCATTCACTGATATTGCAAAATTCACCTGACCTCCGTAGACTGGTCTTCCCTGGCTGTCTGACCCTGCTGGGACACCTGTCAACATCTGATCCTCCTAAGACATGATGACTACAGTGTTGTGTACTGACTGTGCACCACGACAGTGAAGCCTGTGGAGCTGTTTATTACTGTGTCAGTGTGAAAAGTAGGGAATTAGCTAGGGAAAGTTATAAATCAATATAACGTTACATTGCTATACTGCCTCTAATAAAAAGTCACATTGAGCTGAAAAAACGTCAGAATGTCGATCTACAATCGTTTGCCCGCTGGATTCGTTTCATTCAGGTCTAGTGGAGCACTACGGCAAAAACTGGAAAACTGGCAAATAATTTATAACCCCAGACCATCAAGGCACAGATCTGTGGAAGGGTACAAAAAAATGTTTGCATTATTGAAGGTCCCCAAGAACACAGTGGCCTTCATCATTCTTAAATGGAAGAAGTTTGGAACCACCAAGACTCTTCCTAGAGCTGGCCGCCCGGCCAAACTGAGCAATTGAGGGAGAAGGGCCTTGGTCAGGGAGGTGACCAAGAACCCAATGGTCACTCTGACAGAAATCCAGAGTTTCTCTGTTGAGATGGGGGGCAAGGACTGGGAGACTAGTCAGAATCGAGGGAAAGATGAACGGAACAAAGCACAGAGAGATCCTTGATGAAAACCTGCTCCAGAGCACTCAGGACATCAGACTTGGGCGATGGTTCACCTTCCAACAGGACAATGGCCCTAAGCACACAGCCAAGACAATGCAGGAATGGCTTCGGGACAAGTATCTGAATGTCCTTTAGTGGCCCGGCCAGAACCCAGATTGAACCTAACCGAACATCTCTGGAGAGACCTTAAAATAGCTGTGCAGCAACGCTTCACATCCAACCTGACAGAGATGGAAAGGATCTGCAGAGAGGAATGGAAGAAACTCCTCAAATACAGGTGTTCCGAGCTTGTAGCATCATACTCAAGAAGACCCGAAGCTGTAATCACTGTCAAAGGTTCTTCAACAAAGTACTGAGTAAATGGTCTGAATACATTTGAAATATAATTATTCTTATTAATTTTTTTACATTTGCAAACATTTCTGAAAACCTGTTTTGCTTAGTCATTATGGGGTATTGTGTGTAGATTGATGAGGGGAAAAATGATTTAATCACTTATAGAATAAGGCTGCAACGTAACAAAATGTAGAAAGATTCAAGGGGTCTGAACACTTTCCGAATGCACTTCAGATATACAGTACCAGTCCAAATTTGGACACACCAACTCATTCAAGGGTTTTTCTTTATTTTTGACTGTTTTCTACAATGTAGAATAATGAAATAACCCATGTGGAATCATGTTGAAACCAAAATATTGTTAAACAAATATAAATATATTTTAGATTTTAGATTCTTCAAAGTAATCACCCTTTGCATTGCTGGCAGCTTTGTACACTCTTGGCATTCTCTCTACCAGCTTCATGAGGAATGCTTTTCTAACATTCTTGAAGGAGTTCCCACACATGCTGAGCACTTGTTGGCTGCATTTCCTTCACTCTGCGGTGAAAACCATCTCAATTGGGTTGAGGTCGGGTGATTGTGGAGGCCAGGTCATCTGATGCAGCAGTCAATCACTCTCCTTCTTGGTCAAATATCCCTTACACAGGCTGGAAGCGTATTGGGTCATTGTCCTGTTGAAAAACAAAGTATAGTCCCACTAAGCACAAACCAGATGGGATGGCGTAATGTTGCAGAATGTTGTGGTAGCCATGCTGGTTAAGTGTGCCTTGAATTCTAAATAAATCACTGACAGTATCACCAGCAAAGCACCCCCACACCATCACACCTCTTCCTCCATGCTTCACGGCGGGAACCACACACGCGGAGATCATCCGTTCATCTACTCTGCATCTCTCACAAAGACATGGTGGTTGGAACCAACAATCTCAAATTTGGACTCATCAGACCAAAGGACAGATTTCCACCTGCCTAATGTCCATTGCTCGTGTTTCTTGGCCCAAGTAAGTCTCTTCTTACTATTGGTATCCTTTAGTAGTGGTTTCTTTGTAGCAATTCGACCATGAAGGCCTGATTCACACAGTGTCCTCTGGACAGTTGATGTTGAGATGTGTCTGTTACTTGAACTATGTGAAGCATTTATTTGGGCTGCAATCTGAGGTGCAGTTAACTCTAATAAATGTATCATTTCCAGCATAGGTAACTCTGGGTCTTCCTTTCCTGATGAGAGCCAGTTTCATTATAGTTCTTGAAATGCTCCTCATTAATTAATCTTCATATCTTAAAGTAATGATGGACTGTCATTTCTCTTTGCTTATTTGAATTATTCTTGCCATAATCTGTACTTAGTCTTTTACCAAATAGGGCTATCTTCTGTATACCACCCCTACCTTGTCACAATACAACTGATTGGCTCAAACGCATTAAGAAGGAAATACATTCCACAAATTAACTTTTAACAAGGCACACCTGTTAATTTAAATGCATTACAGGTGACTACCTCATGAAGCTGGTTGAGAGAAGGCCAAGAGTGTGCAAAGCTGTCATCAAGGCAAATGGTGGCTACTTTAAAGAATCTAAAATATATAATATATTTTGATTTGTTTAACACTCTTTTGTTTACTACATGATTCCTTATGTGCTATTTCATAGTTTTGATGTCTTCACTATTATTCTACAATGTAGAAAATAGTACAAATAAAGAAAAACCCTGGAATGAGTAGGTGACTCCAAAATGTTTACTGGTACTGTATATACAATATATTTAACCCCAATATTTCTCGCTTCAACTGAAGAGGTCAAAACAATAATCTAAGAGGCTACATGACCAATTACATCAAATATGGAACCTATCAACCTGCCTGTACAGTGTCAAACATTTCCCTGTAAATGTACAGATTTATACTGTCAGCAGTGTTGTCAGGCAAATACTGAAATTTGAAATGCTTTACAGTATACAATATACAATACAGAAGTATACTGTAAATGAGCCTACTGTAATCATTACAGCAACACAGCTAATATTTAATTCCAGTAATTGACTGTTGCCAGTATAATGCTATACATTTACAGCATATTACTGTAATCTGTTTTACAGTACAATACTCTTACTAATATTTTTACGGTAATTGTAATGAATGAATGGATGGATTGTTGAATGAATGAATTCAATTGAATGAGGAGAGGCAGCTTTGAATCTCACAGTATTTTAGTGTAATTGCATGGGATTGGTACAAGCAGGTTGGCTGCTATGTAATGTGTTTTCATATTACAGGGTATCAAATGTATATGAATAATTGGTCTTCAAAATCACTTGCATTTAACAAAGACTTCCAAATATTCAGTGACTACAGGGAAAAACAGACCAAGGACATAACAAATACTTTAAGGCTTGCTGCCACTCCAATCTGTCCCCTCTACATATTTCATCGTTGTGGCACTACCACCACATATATGTTCATTTGGTACACCACTCTCACTCACGGGTGCAACAAATGTCGTGTCTTACAAGGCACGCCTCAAAATGTGTTCATGAGCCAGAATCAACCATACCCAACTATTAGTAAAAATGTTTTTAATGATCCAAAAATATGGTAGGGTAATATATTCTTTGTGGTGGAATTATAGTACCATTTTAAATACAGTACTTCTTTACAGTAACGTACTGTTAAACCAATGTTTCATTGGAATTGACGGTATCATTTACCAGTTACGCCTAAATTCACCCAGATTGCATTGCGATTCATGACTTTTTGCTGTAAATAATGAACATGGTACATTGCTGTTAGTTTCATTGTACAATATTGTAAAAACAACAATGCTTGTATCCAAAGAAACGTTTCATTACCACGCTGATTCAAAACTCAGTGTATTGAGTGACTGTGTGTGTGAGATGGGTGTTGGGGAAGAGAGAGACAAAGACAGAGAGGGAGATCGATTTAAAATGGGATTGGGCACAACCTTAGATATATGATCAAGGGCAAATCTATTCGGAGTAAGAGGGTTCAGAGTCTGAGCTTTATGCATGCAACCCAAAGCACGAGGTTGGCACCTGAAACTGAAAATAATCATCTACAGTTGGCATGAACCATTATTTATAAGAAATATGTTTTACAGGACACTTCCAATTAAAAATTAAGAATAATATTTTTCAGCATTTTACCCATAATGCAGTGCAACCTTGTGTTTATTTTCAGTTGAAATTATAGAAAGGACTAACAGTGTATAAACATGGGATAATGATGCACTGCCATGAAACAGGTGATTGTCTATGGGGGAAAAAATTGTACAACGCATCGTAGGACTAATTTTGTTTACAATAAAGGCCTACCTCTGGGAGGGACCCGTTGGAATCGCCAAGTTCTTCAGCAAAGTCTGTTGGAGTTTTTCTCGGAGTCTGGTCCGCAGGCAGTGTGTTGTCACTGTAAGATGTGACGAACTTGAAGTCACTTGTGCGCGAACCTGTCGTCAGGTATGCGTCATAATTGTAAGTGCTGCGGAGGGTTCCCACTCCGTCCCCCTCTGCGTAGTTAGGAGGGAGATACGCGCTGGGAATGGCGACCGCTCCATCAAAGAACAGTCTGGGCTTTCTCCTGCGGCAAAACCTCACGGCCAGGATGACAATAATGAAGGTGAGGAAAAAGGTGGAAACGGACACCAGCGCGATGATCAGATAAGAGGTGAGTTTGGAATTGTTCTCATCATAAGAGACATCTTTCAGTTCGGGCACTTCAGCCATGTTATCAGAAATCACTAAATACATGGTACAGGTGGCAGAGAGAGAGGGCTGTCCGTTATCCTTCACTGACACAATGAGGTTCTGTTTCATGCTGTCAGATTCAGAAATGTCCCGCTGTGTCCTGATCTCTCCGCTGTGGAGACCAATAGTGAAAAGTCCCGTATCAGTGGATTTGACTATATGATAGGACAGCCAGGCGTTCTGGCCAGAGTCCGCGTCCACCGCAATCACCTTGGAAACCAGAGAGCCCCCGTGTGCAACTTTGGGGACCAGCTCCGTCATGAAGGATTTCCCCTCCGGGGCGGGATATAGTATTTGAGGAAAGTTGTCATTCACATCTGTTATGAACACACTGACCGTGACGTTGCTGCTGAGCGGAGGAGAACCGTTGTCTCTGGCCACCACGTGGACTTTAAAACTCCTGAACTGCTCATAATCAAACGACCTCACAGCGTGGATCACCCCCGTGTCTCCGTTAACGGATAAAAACGAGGACACCGGAACACCGTTCACCTCACCGGGTAAGAGAGAATAAATCACTGTTCCGTTCTGTCTCCAGTCTGGGTCCCGTGCAGTAACGGAACACACGGAGTTACCGGGTTTGTTATTTTCAGTCACGTGGGCTTTATATGATTGTTCCTCAAACACAGGTGGGTTGTCGTTGACGTCAGCTACAGATACCTGAACACTTTTAGAGGAGGACAGAGGTGGAGAGCCCTCGTCGGTGGCAGTGATTGTAATGTTGTAATCAGACACCAGTTCCCGGTCCAGTTCGCCCGTGGTCACCAGAGAATAGTAGTTTTTGATGGATGGCACCAGCTTAAAGGGAAGGTTTTGCTGAATGGAGCAGCGGACCTGTCGGTTATTCTCAGAGTCTCTATCCTGCACGTTAATGATGCCCACCTCTGTACCAGGTGACGCGTTCTCAGGTATGGGGTTAGTCAGAGATTGTATATAAATCGAAGGATTGTTGTCATTAATATCTGTGATGTCTATTATGACTTTAGAATATGATGCTAACCCTAAACCATCCTTTGCTTTGATGCGCAGTTCAAAATATGACATTTCTTCAAAATCAATTGTGCCGATCACTCTAATTTCTCCAGTCTTCCGGTCGATAGAAAATAATTTGTCATCTTCCTCTGACACGTGAGTGAAGTCATAGGTAACTTCCCCATTCACTCCTTCATCTGCATCTGTAGCACTCACTGTAACCACTACAGTATCTAAAGGAGAGTTTTCAGGCAGACTGGCTTTATAGACGGCCTGGCTAAACACTGGGGCGTTATCATTAGCATCCAGTACAGTGACGTGTATGAGTACAGTACCTGATCTCTGCGGAGAGCCTCCGTCCATCGCTGTAAGCAATACTTTGATTTCATTGCTTTGTTCACGATCAAGCTCTTTCTCTAGAACAATCTCAACAGTATGACTATCAACGGTCAATAGGAAATGGTCATTTTTTTGTAAAGTGTACCTTTGCACTGCATTCTGTCCTAAATCTGCATCGTGTGCCTGATCAAGTAAAAAACGAGCGCCTTTATCTGCTGATTCTCTCATTTCAATTTTAATCACTTCGTCCTTAAATTGCGGAGAATTATCATTTATATCTTGAACATGAAGACTAATATGTTGCACCTCCAAAGGACTCTCCAATACAAGTTCTTGTTTTAAAACACACGAAGCCTTTTGGCCACAAAGCCCCTCTCTGTCAATTCTCTCCGCAACAATCAGATCTCCGGTACTCAGATTAATGTCACAGTAACGTTTACGGTTCCCATCGGGATCAACACGGGCCTTACGAGCGGAAAGTCTGCTCGCCACGAGCCCGAGATCTTTGGCTATATTTCCAATAACAGATCCACGTTTCATCTCCTCCGGAAAAGAATAGCTCACGTCTCCATAGGCGGAGTGCAGCGGTAGAAGAAGGAAAGCAACGCTGCAGACCAGACCTGTCACCGAGATTCCTTTGTGACCCATCCTGGGATTAAAAACGTCAAAACACAATATGGCCTTGATACAATGTGAACAAATAGTATTCCACAAAATATTCAGCTTGAGGAAAATAATATCCTCAAAATGTTCAAGCAATCTGACCGCGTCCAGTCTTTTCCGCAGCTTAATGGCACCCGAACACCCGAGTCTTGTTACAACACCAGTGGGTGGAGAACTGGATCTATCCAAACACAGCTGGTGAACAGCGACACAGTCAGTACTCTTCAGAAATTACACATGTCAACATACATTCTTCTATATCTGTATTTCAGGTCAAGTCGTAATAGGAAGCTATATTTGTAACCGGCATGATTGAATAATGTGCAGCCTACTAATATAGGTCTACATCTTTCAAACCATAAATACATGTAATTCCTTGTTGCAAAATAGCCATATAGAAATACACAGAAAACAACGTTAAAAAGCCTAAAACATAAACCATAGCATTGAAATCATGCTCACAGCATTGAGTTAAGTTTGGTCTAGCTGGAAGGAACACATTAGAAAAGGTTATGACACATCGGGGAGAACGTGTATGGGCTACCTACATAGCAAATTACATGTTATGTTGCTATTTTAGTCGACACTATCTTCAGAATGCACAAACACAAAAACAGAGAGTAGCCTATGGGAAAGAAAGAAGGTGAGGACAGTCAAGTATTGATGACTCGTAGTAAACCCCGCTGGCTTTATGTAGGATTTTCTGCATGTTCAGCACCATGGACAGCAACACTGAGGCTCAAGCCGCAAATCATATACTGTCACACCACTTCTCCACAGACAGTACTTTTTATTTTCTAACCTTTTTCCAAATAAGCCTATTCCAACAGAGCAAAACTCCTATATCAACCCATTTTCAGTGAACTCAAAACTCCTATATCAACCCATGACAGTAGGATGCTAACCCTAAACTGTCCTTTGCGCTGATATGCATTTCATATGAAGACTCCTTTTCATAATCTAATGGACCAACAACTATAATTTTTCCATTCATATGATCTAGATTAAATACTTTGCTACTTTCATCTGAAACATCATCCAATTCATATGTAACTTTACCATTCAATTCCTCATCTGCATCCGTTGCACTCACTGTAACCACTACAGTATCTAAAGGAGAGTTTTCAGGCAGACTGGCTTTGTAGATGGCCTGGCTAAACACTGGGGCTTTATCGTTAGCATCCAGTACAGTGACGTGTATGACTACAGTACCTGATCTCTGCGGAGAGCCTCCGTCCATCGCTGTAAGTAATAACTTGATTTCATGGTGCCCCTCGCGGTCTAGCTCTTTGTCTAACACTAACTCGCTGTATTTGCGTCCACCACTTTTGGTTTTGACATTCAAAATAAAATGTTCATTTCTTTGTAGTGTATAACTCTGAACCGTATTCTTTCCTATGTCAGCGTCATGGGCCTCATCTAGAGAAAAACGAACGCCTTTGACTGCTGATTCACTAATTTCAATTTTAATCACTTCGTCCTTAAATTGCGGAGAATTATCATTTATATCTTGAACATGAAGACTAATATGTTGCACCTCCAAAGGACTCTCCAATACAAGTTCTTGTTTTAAAACACACGAAGCCTTTTGGCCACAAAGCCCCTCTCTGTCAATTCTCTCCGCAACAATCAGATCTCCGGTACTCAGATTAATGTCACAGTAACGTTTACGGTTCCCATCGGGATCAACACGGGCCTTACGAGCGGAAAGTCTGCTCGCCACGAGCCCGAGATCTTTGGCTATATTTCCAATAACAGATCCGCGTTTCATCTCCTCCGGAAAAGAATAGCTCACGTCTCCATAGGCGGAGTGCAGCGGTAGAAGAAGGAAAGCAACGCTGCAGACCAGACCTGTCACCGAGATTCCTTTGTGACCCATCCTGGGATTAAAAACGTCAAAACACAATATGGCCTTGATACAATGTGAACAAATAGTATTCCACACAAATATTCAGCTTGAGGAAAATAATATCCTCAAAATGTTCAAGCAATCTGACCGCGTCCAGTCTTTTCCGCAGCTTAATGGCACCCGAACACCCGAGTCTTGTTACAACACCAGTGGGTGGAGAACTGGATCTATCCAAACACAGCTGGTGAACAGCGACACAGTCAGTACTGGCTTTGGGGCCCATGCAGCTTTGTTCGAATAAGGAGAGAGGGAACGGAGGATCTTCAGAAATTACACATGTCAACATACATTCTTCTATATCTGTATTTCAGGTCAAGTCGTAATAGGAAGCTATATTTGTAACCGGCATGATTGAATAATGTGCAGCCTACTAATATAGGTCTACATCTTTCAAACCATAAATACATGTAATTCCTTGTTGCAAAATAGCCATATAGAAATACACAGAAAACAACGTTAAAAAGCCTAAAACATAAACCATAGCATTGAAATCATGCTCACAGCATTGAGTTAAGTTTGGTCTAGCTGGAAGGAACACATTAGAAAAGGTTATGACACATCGGGAGAACGTGTATGGGCTACCTACATAGCAAATTACATGTTATGTTGCTATTTTAGTCGACACTATCTTCAGAATGCACAAACACAAAAACAGAGAGTAGCCTATGGGAAAGAAAGAAGGTGAGGACAGTCAAGTATTGATGACTCGTAGTAAACCCCGCTGGCTTTATGTAGGATTTTCTGCATGTTCAGCACCATGGACAGCAACACTGAGGCTCAAGCCGCAAATCATATACTGTCACACCACTTCTCCACAGACAGTACTTTTTATTTTCTAACCTTTTTCCAAATAAGCCTATTCCAACAGAGCAAAACTCCTATATCAACCCATTTTCAGTGAACTCAAAACTCCTATATCAACCCATGACAGTAGGATGCTAACCCTAAACTGTCCTTTGCGCTGATATGCATTTCATATGAAGACTCCTTTTCATAATCTAATGGACCAACAACTATAATTTTTCCATTCATATGATCTAGATTAAATACTTTGCTACTTTCATCTGAAACATCATCCAATTCATATGTAACTTTACCATTCAATTCCTCATCTGCATCCGTTGCACTCACTGTAACCACTACAGTATCTAAAGGAGAGTTTTCAGGCAGACTGGCTTTGTAGATGGCCTGGCTAAACACTGGGGCTTTATCGTTAGCATCCAGTACAGTGACGTGTATGACTACAGTACCTGATCTCTGCGGAGAGCCTCCGTCCATCGCTGTAAGTAATAACTTGATTTCATGGTGCCCCTCGCGGTCTAGCTCTTTGTCTAACACTAACTCGCTGTATTTGCGTCCACCACTTTTGGTTTTGACATTCAAAATAAAATGTTCATTTCTTTGTAGTGTATAACTCTGAACCGTATTCTTTCCTATGTCAGCGTCATGGGCCTCATCTAGAGAAAAACGAACGCCTTTGACTGCTGATTCACTAATTTCCATTTTGATAATATCCTTTTTAAACTGTGGGGAATTATCATTTATATCTTGGACATGAAGACTAATACGGTGAAGCTCCAACGGATCTTCAAGCACAAGTTCCTGTTTTAATACGCACGAAGCCTTCTTGCCACAAAGCCCATCTCTGTCAATCCTTTCAGCTATAGTCTAATCTCCCATACTTAGATTAATGTCACAATACCGTTCGTGGTTCCCTTCGGTAACAATTCGGGCCTTACGAGCGGGCAGTCTGCTCGTCTCCAGCCCGAGATCCTTAGCTATATTTCCAATAACAGATCCGCGTTTCATCTACTCTGGAAAAGAAAAGCTCAGTTGCAGCGTAACAATAAAGAAAGCAAAGCCGCATAGCAGGACTGTCATCGACATTCCTTTGTGCCCCATCCTGGAATTAAAACGTCAAAACACAATATGGCCTTGATAATACAATGTGAACAAATAGTATTCCACACAAAGGTTCAGCTTGATGAAAATAATATCCTCAAAATGTTCAAGCAATCTGACCGGGTCCAATATTTTCTGCAGAATGACACCCGAGTCTTGTTACAACACCAGTGGGTGGAGAACTGGATCAATCCAAACACACCTGGTGAACAGCGACACTGTGCGTACTCAACAGAATGTACATTATTTGCTTACAGATTTCTTAATGTTTCACCGAGAAGTGGTTAGAAATACCCCTCAGTAATTTTTATTTGTTAATTTACTATTAGAAAACGAAAGAGAAACACGGAAAACTAAAGGATATTAAACAATACAAACATAAATTGTTAAAATCAACCCCACACTTTTTTCATCAGTTAAGATAAGGTATACTATGAATATAAAATACAACACATCTGCAAGAGTGACAACAAAGCAATATATCCGTTGCTGGTCCTCAGCCAGAGCAAACTCATAACTGCTATAGAAAAAAACAGAGCAGGGGAAGGAATAAGAATGTGAAGGTCAAACAGCGATCAATATTAAAGCCAACTGGTTTAAATAGGATTTTAAGACATTTCAGCACCATGGACAGTGACAGTGCGAGGACTCTCGTTGCTCTTCAGACGCTCTCACGACGCTTCTCCCATCACTCTGTTACTAATAAATACAAATGCCCAACTGGCTGGAATCATATACTTATAGAAATCAGGGCATTCAAATCACACAGTGAAGTTAAGATAGCCCTTGTTCCAATGTTAAGAACAAACTGTTTGTGTTTTTAACTAGGAGAAACGTCAACATGTGACGATATTTGTAATGATGTATATATTATAGGCAGCCAACTTAGTGTTTTTAGTTGCATCATTTATTTGTATGTGTTGGAGGTCCATTAGTAGGTGTATAACAAATTTTTTATGCTCAGAATTGACCTTTTATCATCATTATTATTATTTGATTTCTTTATTATTATTATTATTATTATTATTTGACAGTAGTTGAAATACTATTCTTGTTAATAAGTACTGTTTGTTTTTTGAGGGGATGTTTTTTCATTTCATTTTGGACATTCTTTAAACCGAGAAGGTGCATCTCAAGAGATTTCATCCTGTAAAATGTTTAAAAAATAAATATCTCTCCAAACACAGCATTTCTCTTTTCTTGCCTCTTTCCAAACAGGCTTTCACTCCTCCAGTGCCAAAACATAATTGCATCTCATTGTTACTGTGCCCCTAATCACAAAACTGTGAAGGCCAGGCTATCATGAAAAATCCCCAGATTCTATCAATCACAAAAATAATTTCCCACATTACAACTCAAGCAAATCACACATAATAGACCATCGGGATTTCTCAAGTAAAAACAGAGAGGATTGAAATAGTCTTTTAAAACATTTCAAATATCATGAAACCAAAGCATACATAACTTGCTGTTGTAGTAAAGCTGGGCTAATGAGGAAAAGCTGTTTCTCCAGAATATGATTATACAAAGTATGTTAGCTACAGTTAATTTAGCCTCAATACTATCATATTGGCCTATAAACAAATATACTGTATGATTAATATAGAATTAAAGCCCTACCTCTGGTGACCCTTCAGTGTCATCAAGATCTTCAGAAAAGTCATTTGGAGTTTTCCTCAGAGTCTGGTCCGCAGGCAGCGTGTTGTCACTGTAAGATGTGACGAACTTGAAGTCACTTGTTCGTGAACCTGTCGTCAGGTATGCGTCATAATTGTAAGTACTGCGGAGAGTTCCTGCGCCATCCACCTCTGGGTAGTTGGGAGGGAGATACGCGCTGGGGATGGCGACCGCTCCGTCAAAAAACAGTCTGGCCTTTCTCCTGCGGCAAAACCTCACCGCCAAGATGACAATAATGAAGGTGAAGAAAAATGTGGAGACGGACACCAGCGCGATGATCAGATAAGATGTGAGTTTGGAATTGTTCTCATCATAAGAGACATCTTTCAGTTCTGTCACTTCAGCCAAGTTATCAGAAATCACTAAATACATGGTACAGGTGGCAGAGAGAGAGGGCTGTCCGTTATCTATCACTGACACAATGAGGTTCTGTTTCATGCTGTCAGATTCAGAAATGTCCCGTTGTGTCCTGATCTCACCACTGTGGAGACCAATAGTGAAAAGTGCCTGAACAGTGGATTTGACTATATGATAGGACAGCCAGGCGTTCTGGCCGGAGTCTGCGTCCACCGCTATCACCTTGGAAACCAGAGAGCCCCCGTGCGCAGCTTTGGGGACCAGTTCGGTCATGAAGGATTTCCCCTCCGGGGCGGGGTACAGTATCTGAGGAGAGTTGTCATTCACATCCATTATGAACACACTGAAAGTGACGTTGCTGCTGAGCGGAGGAGAACCGTTGTCTCTGGCCACCACGTGGACTTTAAAACTCCTGAACTGCTCATAATCAAACGACCTCACAGCGTGGATCACCCCCGTGTCTCCGTTAACGGATAATAATGAGGACACCGGGACACCGTTCACCTCACCAGGTAAGATAGAATAAATCACTGTACCGTTCTGTCTCCAGTCTGGGTCCCGTGCAGTAATGGAACACACGGAGGAACCGGGTTTGTTATTTTCAGTCACGTGGGCTTTATAGGACTGTTCCTCAAACACAGGTGGGTTGTCGTTGACGTCAGCTACAGATAACTGAACACTTTTAGTGGAGGACAGAGGTGGAGAGCCCTCGTCGGTGGCAGTGATTGTAATGTTGTAATCAGACACCAGTTCTCGGTCCAGTTCGCCCGTGGTCACCAGAGAATAGTAGTTTTTGATGGATGGCACCAGCTTAAAGGGAAGGTTTTGCTGAATGGAGCAGCGGACCTGTCGGTTATTCTCAGAGTCTCTATCCTGCACGTTAATGATGCCCACCTCTGTACCAGGTGACGCGTTCTCAGGTATGGGGTTAGTCAGAGATTGCAGATAAATCACAGGAGCGTTGTCATTAACATCAGTGATTTCAATAATTAAAAAAGAATATGATGTTAAACCTGCCCTATCCTTAGCCCTTATTTGTAATTCATAAGATGACGCCTCCTCATAGTCAACTTTCCCAATAACTCTTACTTCACCTGTTTTGTGATCTAGAGAGAATAAATGTACATATTCATCTGAAACATGGTCAAAGTTGTATGTGACTTCGCCATTTGCTCCGTCATCTGCATCCGCAGCACTCACTGTAACCACTACAGTATTTAAAGGGGAGTTTTCAGGCAGACTGGCTTTATAGACGGCCTGGTTAAACACTGGGGCGTTATCGTTAGCATCCAGTACAGTGACGTGTATGACTACGGTACCTGATCTCTGCGGAGAGCCTCCATCTACAGCTGTAAGCAATAATTTCAACTCGTGTTGTTGTTCACGATCTAGCTCTTTGTCTAATATTAATTCGGCGTATTTGCGTCCCCCTGTTTTAGTGTTAACATTTAAAATGAAATGTTCGTTTATTTCTAGTGTATAACTCTGAACCATATTCTGTCCTATATCTGCGTCGTGGGCCTCGTCTAGAGAAAAACGAGCCCCCTTGTCTGTGGATTCTCCTATTTCAAATTTAATCAAATCCTCTGTGAATTGTGGAGAATTATCATTTATATCTTGAACATGAAGACTAATACGGTGAAGCTCCAAAGGATTCTCCAACACAAGTTCCTGTTTTAAAACGCACGAAGCCTTCTTGCCACAAAGCCCCTCTCTGTCAATTCTCTCCGCAACAATCAATTCTCCGGTACTCAGATTAATGTCACAGTAACGTTTACTGTTCCCTTCGGTATCAATACGGGCCTTACGAGCGGAAAGCCTGCTCGCCTCCAGCACGAGATCCTTGGCTATATTTCCAAACACAGATCCGCGTTTCATCTCCTCCGGAAAAGAATAGCTCACGTCTCCATAGGCGGAGTGCAGCGGTAGAAGAAGGAAAGCAACGCTGCAGACCAGACCTGTCACCGAGATTCCTTTGTGACCCATCCTGAGATTAAAAACGTCGATAGACCCTTAATCAAAAATAATATAATGTAGATAAATTGTATTCCACAAAAGCAGGAAGTTTGATGAAAATAACATCCATAAAATCTGCAGTTTGACCGGGTCCAATAATTTCAAATGCGGAATGAAAACCGAACCCCCGAGCCTTGTAACAACAGCAGTGGGTGGAGAACTGGATCTATCCAAACACAGCTGGTGAACAGCGACACTGTCAGGAATCTTTAAAAAGTACACATAGTAACAGGAATAATTCTGAATATATATTTCAGGAAAAGCCGTCATAAGAAAGTCAATAAGTGGTCTGCATGATTGATTACTGAACAATTGAATATAAAATCCCCCGTAGTTGATGAAAATAACCAAATAGAACCAGGAAACGATAAAAAGCCACACAGGAACAGAAAGGATATGTAAACCGATCCCACGCTTTTTTTCACGAGATATAGATTATGTGGAAGAAATACTACGTTGCAAATTTCAGATTTATAGTGATGTTTTTTTGTTGTCAACACACATTCATCAGCGCAATACGCAAAAACAGAGACTATGGCAGTGGGTGGAAATGATGATGGTCAAACAACGATGAATAAATAGTAAACCCTTCTGGTTTATAATTGGACTATAGTACCATGGACAGCGGCACAGCGAGGCCGCTGCATTTCAGACGTTCTAACCCCAAACGCCACTTCTCTCGTCACTCTGTTTAGATATGCTAGCTCTCCACATACAGGATTTCTCTTTTGTAACCCCTGTCCAAATAGGCCGTCATGCCACCAGGCCACAATCCTAAGAGCAACCACATTTTAACTTAAAGACGTGCCAACATTTTTTTCAATAGAACTCCTGCTTGCCTATATGCTTGATCAACTGGATAGATTTAGTCCCCGGTCAGGATTAACTACATAAAACACAAGAAGTAGTTGTACAAAAAAAAACAGAACAAATAACTAATCAAATGAAAACCATCGACAATCTTTGAATCAGCTCAAATCATATGGACAAAACAGACGGAGTACAGCATTACAAGAAAGAAAGCAAAGCCGGAGGTCAGGCCTGTCACCGAGATTCCTTTGTGCCCCATCCTGGGTTCAAAAACGTCGATACACCTTGAGTCCAAAATATTATAATGTAGATAAATACTATTCTACAAAAATATATATTTTTTCAACACTCCATTCAGTCAGAGCAATGCCCTGAAAAGTATGTATTTAAGTTGGGGTAGGAAGGTGATTATGCCAAAAATATACCAAATAAAAATATAAACCCAACATGAAACAATTTCAATGATTTTGCTGAGTAACAGTTCATATAAGGAAATCAGTCAAATGAAATATATTCACTAGGGCATATTCTATGGATTTCAGATGACTGGGCAGGGGTGCAGCCCTGGTTCGGCCTTGGAGGACATAGGCCAACCCACTTGGCAGCCAGGTCCACTTACTGGGGAGCCAGGCCCAGCCAATCAGAACGAGTGTTTTCCTCTACAAAATGGCTTTATTACAGTCAGAAATATGCCTTAGCCCCCCCAATGCTCACTAACAGGGATGTAAACACATTTTTGCAAAACATTTGGGAGAAATCATATTTTTGTGCATATGGAACATTTCTGGAATATTTTATTACAGTTCATGAAACATGGGACCAGCACTTTACATTTTGTGTTTATATTTTTGTTCTGTGTAGTTTGGGATTTTTCATAAAACTGAGTTTACATTTTCAGCACCATGGACACTAACACTGCAAAATCCCTCTGCACTTGAGATACAGAGCCTATAGAAGGTCTACAACCCCTATGGATTTCTTCACATTGTTTTATGTTGGATTAAAATTGATTTAATTATATACATATATATATATATATATATATATATATATATATATATATATATATATATATATATATATAATATAAAAAATGTCAACGATCTACTCAAAATACTCTGTAATGTCAAAGTGGAAGAAAAATGATATATTTGTTAAAGGTTAACGGCAAATAAACCACTAATATACCTTGATTAGATACGTATTCATAACCCGGGTCAATACATGTTAAAATCACCATGTCACTGATTACAGCTGTGACTCTTCTTGGGTAAGTCTCATAAGAGCTTTGCACACCTGTATTGTGAAATATTTGTCCATGATTCTTTTCAAAATTACTCAAGATCAGTCTAGGTGTTGGAGATCATGGCTAGACAGCCATTTTCATGTATTGCTATAGAGTCAAAACCGTAACTTCGCCACGCCTGAACATTTGCTGTGTTCTTGATAAATTAGCAACTCCAGGGTAGATTTGGCTTTGTGTTGTAGGTTATTGTCCTGCTGGAACGTGGATTCCTTTCCCAGTGTCTGGTGTAAAGCACACTGAAGCAGATTTTCCTCTAGGATTTGTTTTCTTTGCAGTGTTTCTTTTGCAGTTTTATTTTAATGCCTTATTACATATGTATGTTTTGGAATATTCTGTATATTTGTATTCTTCTTTTCACTCTGTCATTAAGGTCATTATTGTGGAGTCACTTCAATGTTGTTGATTCATCCTCACTTTTCTTCCATCACAGAAATTGAACTCTGTAGATGTTTTGAAATCACCAATGGCCCTAAGCACTGTCCTTCCTGTCCTGCAGCTCAGTTCAGAAGGAAGACATCTTTCATGTGTCTGGGTGATTTATTACATCATCCACAGTAACATGTTTTAACTTGACCATTATTAAAGATATATTCAACGTCTGATTTGTTATTGTTACCCATCCACCAATCACCGCCTGTCTTTGTGAGGCTTTCGAAAAGCTCCCTGGTCTTTGTACTTGAATCTGTACTTGAAATTCAATTCTTGACTGAGGGACCTTACAGATGTTGTATGTATGGGGGACATGGGAAGGGGTAGTCATTCACAAATCACGTCAACACATATTATTTCAGGCTATATAACTTAATAGGTTCTTACGTTAAGCCACATTTGGCTTCTGAAATAATTTAGGCTTGCCTAAACAAAGGGGGTTATTACATTATCTTTTCACTTCCACATTATGCAGCTTTTTCTAGATCAATCTATTTATGACTTTTTGCAAATCCAATCAGTTTTCCACGTTGATTCAACGTCAGCACAATTTTTTTTTTAGGTTTGAAATTATGTGGAAAAAACGTTGATCAACCAGTTTTTTTCCCAGTGGGATAGCATCATTTAAAAAAAATCCAGCCTTTAAATGATCGTAAAGCCCTACCTCTGGGGACCCCTCAGAATCGTCAAGATCTTCAGCAAAGTCAAGGGAAGTTTTTCTCAGAGTCTGGTCTGCAGGCAACGAGTTGTCATTGTAAGATGTGACGAACTTAAAGTCACTTGTGCGCGAGCCCGTCGTAAGGTATGCGTCATAATTGTAAACGCTGCGGAGAGTTCCCGCGCCATCCACCTCTGCGTAGTTGGGAGGGAGATACGCGCTGGGGATGGTGACCGCTCCGTTAAACAACAGTCTTGGCTTTCTCCTGCGGCAAAACCTCACCGCCAGGATGACAATAATGAAGGTGAAGAAAAAGGTGGAAACGGACACCAGCGCGATGATCAGATAAGAGGTGAGTTTGGAATTGCTCTCATCATAAGAGACATCTTTCAGTTCTGGCACTTCAGCCAAGTTATCAGAAATCACTAAATAAATTGTACAGGTGGCAGAGAGAGAGGGCTGTCCGTTATCTTTCACTGACACAATGAGGTTCTGTTTCATGGTGTGAGATTCAGAAATGTCCCGCTGTGTCCTGATCTCTCCGCTGTGGAGACCAATAGTGAAAAGTCCCGGATCAGTGGATTTGATTATATGATAGGACAGCCAGGCGTTCTGGCCAGAGTCCGCGTCCACCGCTATCACCTTGGAAACCAGAGATCCCCCGTGCGCAGCTTTGGGGACCAGCTCGGTCATGAAGGAGTTCCCCTCCGGGGCGGGGTACAGTATCTGAGGAGAGTTGTCATTCACATCCGTTATGAACACACTGACAGTGACGTTGCTGCTGAGCGGAGGAGAACCGTTGTCTCTGGCCACCACGTGGACTTTAAAACTCCTGAACTGCTCATAATCAAACGACCTCACAGCGTGGATCATCCCCGTGTCTCCGTTAACGGAAAATAACGAGGACACTGGGACACCGTTCACCTCACCGGGTAAGAGAGAATAAATCACTGTTCCGTTCTGTCTCCAGTCTGGGTCCCGTGCAGTAACAGAACACACGGAGGAACCGGGTTTGTTATTTTCAGTCACGTGGGCTTTATAGGACTGTTCCTCAAACACAGGTGGGTTGTCGTTGACGTCAGCGACAGATAACTGAACACTTTTAGAGGAGGACAGAGGTGGAGAGCCCTCGTCGGTGGCAGTGATTGTAATGTTGTAATCAGACACTAGTTCTCGGTCCAGTTCGCCCGTGGTCACCAGAGAATAGTAGTTTTTGATGGATGGCACCAGCTTAAAGGGAAGGTTTTGCTGAATGGAGCAGCGGACCTGTCGGTTATTCTCAGAGTCTCTATCCTGCACGTTAATGATGCCCACCTCTGTACCAGGAGACGCGTTCTCGGGTATGGGGCTAGTCAGAGATTTGAGATATATCACAGGGGCGTTGTCATTAACATCAGTTATTTCAATAATCACTTTTGAATCAGATGAAAGTCCATAGCCATCTTTACCCTCTATGCGCATTTCATATTTTGGGTCGCCTTCGAAATCTATTGGACCTATCACCTTAATTTCTCCAGTACTGTGACCCAAAGAAAATATCTTTCTTGCTTTGTCTGAAATGCGACTGAATTCATACGTCACCTCCCCATTCAATCCCTCATCTGCATCCGCAGCACTCACTGTAACCACTACAGTATCTAACGGAGAGTTTTCAGGCAGACTGGCTTTATAGACGGCCTGGCTAAACACTGGGGCGTTATCGTTAGCATCCAGTACAGTGACATGTACGAGTACAGCACCTGATTTCTGCGGAGAGCCTCCGTCTACAGCTGTAATAAGTAAACTCATCTCTTGCTTTTCCTCACGATCTAGTTCTTTATCTAAAACCAACTCGACGTTCTTTCCTCCATCTGTGTAATCGTGAATAGCCAGCACAAAATGTTCATTCCTTTCTAATGAATACCTTTGCACTGCGTTCTGTCCTATATCTGCGTCATGTGCCTCGTTAATTCGATAGCGAGCCCCTTTGTCTGCCGATTCTGTAATTTCCAATTTGATTGTATCTTTCGTGAAAATGGGTGAATTATCATTGACATCCTCAACAAGCAGAGATATCTGATGCAACTCCAATGGACCTTCTAGAACCAACTCGAATTTAATCATACACGAAACCTTCTCTCCACATAGCTCCTCCCTGTCAATCCTGTCCGCAACAATCAAATCCCCGGTACTCAGATTAATGTCACAATAACGTTGGTTTTTCCCTTCGGTATCAATTCGGGCCTTACGAGTGGACAGTCTGCTCGCCTCCAGCCCGAGATCATTGGCTATATTTCCAATAACAGATCCTCGTTTAATCTCCTCCGGAAAAGAATAGCTCACGTCTCCATTGGCGGAGTGCAGCGGTAGAAGAAAGAAAGCAAAACCGCAGACGAGGCCTGTCACTGAGATTCCTTTGTGCCCCATCCTGGGATTAAAAATAGACGACCGTATAGATATTCTGAAGAAAAACTCCAGAAAAAGATACCGTTTCCTGAAAAGAACATCCACCGAATGTACAAGTGATCTGACCACCTCCAATCTTTTCTGCAGTTAAATGACATCCGAACACGGTGCATTATGACAGCAGCGCTGGGTGGAGAACTGTAACTATCCAAACACAGCTGGTGAACAGCGACACAGTGAGTACTTAACAGAAATTACACGTTAACTGATATTATTCAAAATCTCTATTTCGAGAAAAGTTGAAATATGAATATATTCTCCTATAAGAAGAGTGCATGATTGATTACTGTAACTATTGGGGGGGAATCACCCGAAACGTATGGCCACAATTAGAAACTCAGAAAACGCCAGTAAAAATAGAAAAACAAATGATGACATTAAAATACATCTCAGACTATTTTCACGAGTTAAGATATAGATTAGGAGGAATAAATATGTTCCACAGGGAACACATCTGCAAGAAAATGTACAGGTCTACGTTGTAAGTATGAGATTTATAGTTCTGGTATTTCACTTTACACAAACTCATCAAGTGTAATACACAAAAACAGAGATTATGCCAATGAATGTAGGTGATGACAGTCAAACAGCAATGAAAAGTAAACAACAATGCCAAAAAAAAGGATTTCAGCACCATGGACAGCGACACACCACAGCCGCCGCATTTCAGACACTCAAAACGTTTCTCCCATCACTCTGTCTTAGTAGCTCTCCACATACTGCAGTTTTATTTTGTCACCCTTTTCCAACTATAACTCCACTAGAACAGGCCAAACTATTAACCCATTGTTTACCTCAAACGTGCAGCATATAGGCCTATGTCAACAATCCAAATCAACCACACACAGAAATATCACAACTCAAAACCAACTACAAGCATCAACCTTGTTTCACCTCAATTGTGAGGGGACATGAATTACCATAAATACATTACAAATAGCATTACATCTAAAGCAAAAACAAGTTGCCAAATAGACAAGCTTGGGTATTGAGGTAGGTCACCTCGTGCGAATACTGATTTACGCCAGGGGTCAAAAGCGTATTGTACAGGGCAACTTAGCTGTGATTGTAGAAACATAATAGGTTCTACTCTATGATAGCCTATACAAATCAAAACTATCATTTAACAGTTCGAGCTTACCTCTGAGGACCCATCAGAATCGTCAAAAGTTTCAGCAAAGTCAATTGGAGTCTTTCTCAGAGTGCAGCGTGTTGTCATTGTAAGAACGAATGAACTTGAAGTCACTGGTGTACGGACACGTTGTCAGGTATGCATCATAATTGTAAGTGCTTTGGAGAGTTCCTGCGCCATCCACCTCTGCGGAGTTGGGAGGGAGATACGCGCTGGGGATTGCGACCGCTCCGTTAAACAACAGTCTTGGCTTTCTCCTGCGGCAAAACCTCACGGCCAGGATGACAATGATGAAGGCGAGGAAAAAGGTGGAGACGGACACCAGTGCGATGATCAGATAAGAAGTGAGTTTGGAATTGCTCTCATCATAAGATACATCTTTCAGTTCTGTCACTTCAGCCAAGTTATCAGAAATATCAGAAATACTAAATACATGGTACAGGTGGCAGAGAGAGAGGGCTGTCCGTTATCTTTCACTGACACAATGAGGTTCTGTTTCATGCTGTGAGATTCAGAAATGTCCCGTTGTGTCCTGATCTCTCCGCTGTGGAGACCAATAGTGAAAAGTCCCATATCAGTGGATTTGACTATATGATAGGAATGCCAGGCGTTCTGGCTGGAGTCCGCGTCCACCGCAATCACCTTGGAAACAAGAGAACCCCCGTGCACAGCTTTGGGGACCAGCTCCGTCATGAAGGATTTCCCCTCCGGGACGGGATATAGTATCTGAGGAGAGTTGTCATTCACATCCGTTATGAACACACTAACTGTGACGTTGCTGCTGAGCGGAGGAGAACCGTTGTCTCTGGCCACCACGTGGACTTTAAAACTCCTGAACTGCTCATAATCAAACAACCTCACAGCGTGGATCACCCCCGTGTCTCCGTTAACGGATAAAAACGAGGACACCGGAACACCGTTCACCTCACCAGGTAAGAGAGCATAAATCACTGTACCGTTCTGTCTCCAGTCTGGGTCCCGTGCAGTAACGGAACACACGGAGGAACCGGGTTTGTTATTTTCAGTCACGTGGGCTTTATAGGACTGTTCCTCAAACACAGGTGGGTTGTCGTTGACGTCAGCTACAGATAACTGAACACTTTTAGAGGAGGACAGAGGTGGAGAGCCCTCGTCGGTGGCAGTGATTGTAATGTTGTAATCAGACACTAGTTCTCGGTCCAGTTTGCCCGTGGTCACCAGAGAATAGTAGTTTTTGATGGATGGCACCAGCTTAAAAGGAACGTTTTGCTGAATGGAGCAGCGGACCTGTCGGTTATTCTCAGAGTCTCTATCCTGCACGTTAATGATGCCTACCTCTGTACCAGGAGACGCGTTCTCAGCTATGGGGTTAGTCAGAGATTTTAGATAAAACATAGGGGCATTGTCATTAAAGATCAGTTATTTCTACTATCAACGTTGCATATGACGCGGACCCTAAGCCATCCTTCACACTGACTTGCATTTCATATGAGGATTCTTCTTCATAATCTAGTGACCCAACAACTGTAATTTCTCCTGTTTTATAGTTTATAGAAAACACATTACTTTTTTCATCTGAAACATGATCAAAGCCATATGTGACTTCGCCATTGGGTCCCTCATCTGCATCCGCAGCACTCACAGTAACCACTACAGTATCTAAAGGAGAGTTTTCAGGCAGACTGGCTTTATAGACGGCCTGGCTAAACACTGGGGCGTTATCGTTAGCATCCAATACAGTGACGTGTATGAGTACAGCACCTGATCTCTGCGGAGAGCCTCCATCAGATGCAACTAGTATTAAATGTATCTCTTGCTCCTTTTCACGATCTAGCAACTTGTCTAACACTAATTCACCGTACTTGCGTCCCCCATTTTTTGTATTAACATTCAAAATGAAGTGATCATTTATTTCTAGACTATAGCCTTGAACAGTATTCTGTCCTATATCAGTATCATTTGACTGCAGACTCTCTTATTTCCATTCTGATAATCTCTTCCTTAAATTGCGGTGCGTTATCATTTATATCTTGAACATGAAGAATAATACGGTGAAGCTCCAAAGGATTCTCCAACACAAGTTCCTGGTTTAAAACACACGAAGCCTTCTTGCCACAAAGCCCCTCTCTGTTAATTCTCTCAGCAACAATCAGATCTCCGGTACTCAGATTAATGTCACAGTAACATTTACGGTTCCCATCGGGATCAACACGGGCCTTACGAGCGGAAAGTCTGCTCGCCTCCAGCCCGAGATCCTTGGCTATGTTGCCAATCACAGATCCGCGTTTCATCTCCTCCGGAAAAGAATAACCCAGGTCTGCATGGGCGGAGTGCAGCGGCAGAAGAAAGAAAACAAAGACGCAGATCAGGCCTGTTATCGAGATTCCTTTGTGACTCATCCTAGGTTTAAAAACATCAAAATAACATATAGTCTCAATACTGCAGTGTAAACGAATAATATTCCACAAAAAGATGCCGTTTGATCAAAATGATATCCTCAAAATCAAATCAAATCAAATCAAATCAAATCAAATCAAATTTTATTTGTCACATACACATGGTTAGCAGATGTTAATGCGAGTGTAGCGAAATGCTTGTGCTTCTAGTTCCGACAATGCAGTGATAACCAACAAGTAATCTAACTAACAATTCCAAAACTACTGTCTTATACACAGTGTAAGGGGATAAGGAACATGTACATAAGGATATATGAATGAGTGATGGTACAGAGCAGCATACAGTAGATGGTATCGAGTACAGTATATACATATGAGATGAGTGTGTAGACAAAGTAAACAAAGTGGCATAGTTAAAGTGGCTAGTGATACATGTGTTACATAAGGATGCAGTCGATGATGTAGAGTACAGTATATACATATGCATATGAGATTAATAATGTAGGGTAAGTAACATTATATAAGGTAGCATTGTTTAAAGTGGCTAGTGATATATTTACATAATTTCCCATCAATTCCCATTATTAAAATGGCTGGAGTTGGGTCAGTGTCAATGACAGTGTGTTGGCAGCAGCCACTCAGTGTTAGTGGTGGCTGTTTAACAGTCTGATGGCCTTGAGATAGAAGCTGTTTTTCAGTCTCTCGGTCCCAGCTTTGATGCACCTGTACTGACCTCGCCTTCTGGATGATAGCGGGGTGAACAGGCAGTGGTTCGGTGGTTGATGTCCTTGATGATCTTTATGGCCTTCCTGTAACAACGGGTGGTGTAGGTGTCCTGGAGGGCAGGTAGTTTGCCCCGGTGATGCGTTGTGCAGTCCTCACTACCCTCTGGAGAGCCTTACGGTTGAGGGCGGAGCAGTTGCCGTACCAGGCGGTGATACAGCCCGCCAGGATGCTCTCGATTGTGCATCTGTAGAAGTTTGTGAGTGCTTTTGGTGACAAGCCGAATTTCTTCAGCCTCCTGAGGTTGAATAGGCACTGCTGTGCCTTCTTCACGACGCTGTCAGTGTGAGTGGACCAATTCAGTTTGTCTGTGATGTGTATGCCGAGGAACTTAAAACTAGCTACCCTCTCCACTACTGTTCCATCGATGTGGATAGGGGTGTTCCCTCTGCTGTTTCCTGAAGTCCACAATCATCTCCTTAGTTTTGTTGACGTTGAGTGTGAGGTTATTTTCCTGACACCACACTCCGAGGGCCCTCACCTCCTCCCTGTAGGCCGTCTCGTCGTTGTTGGTAATCAAGCCTACCACTGTTGTGTCATCCGCAAACTTGATGATTGAGTTGGAGGCGTGCGTGGCCACGCAGTCGTGGGTGAACAGGGAGTACAGGAGAGGGCTCAGAACGCACCCTTGTGGGGCCCCCGTGTTGAGGATCAGCGGGGAGGAGATGTTGTTGCCTACCCTCACCACCTGGGGGCGGCCCGTCAGGAAGTCCAGTACCCAGTTGCACAGGGCGGGGTCGAGACCCAGGGTCTCGAGCTTGATGACGAGCTTGGAGGGTACTATGGTGTTGAATGCCGAGCTGTAGTCGATGAACAGCATTCTCACATAGGTATTCCTCTTGTCCAGGTGGGTTAGGGCAGTGTGCAGTGTGGTTGAGATTGCATCGTCTGTGGACCTATTTGGGCGGTAAGCAAATTGGAGTGGGTCTAGGGTGTCAGGTAGGGTGGAGGTGATATGGTCCTTGACTAGTCTCTCAAAGCACTTCATGATGACGGAAGTGAGTGCTACGGGGCGGTAGTCGTTTAGCTCAGTTACCTTAGCTTTCTTGGGAACAGGAACAATGGTGGCCCTCTTGAAGCATGTGGGAACAGCAGACTGGTATAGGGATTGATTGAATATGTCCGTAAACACACCGGCCAGCTGGTCTGCGCATGCTCTGAGGGCGCGGCTGGGGATGCCGTCTGGGCCTGCAGCCTTGCGAGGGTTAACACGTTTAAATGTCTTACTCACCTCGGCTGCAGTGAAGGAGAGACCGCATGTTTCCGTTGCAGGCCGTGTCAGTGGCACTGTATTGTCCTCAAAGCGGGCAAAAAAGTTATTTAGTCTGCCTGGGAGCAAGACATCCTGGTCCGTGACTGGGCTGGATTTCATCTTGTAGTCCGTGATTGACTGTAGACCCTGCCACATGCCTCTTGTGTCTGAGCCATTGAATTGAGATTCCACTTTGTCTCTGTACTGACGCTTAGCTTGTTTGATAGCCTTACGGAGGGAATAGCTGCACTGTTTGTATTCAGTCATGTTGCCAGACACCTTGCCCTGATTAAAAGCAGTGGTTCGCGCTTTCAGTTTCACGCGAATGCTGCCATCAATCCACGGTTTCTGGTTAGGGAATGTTTTTATCGTTGCTATGGGAACGACATCTTCGACGCACGTTCTAATGAACTCGCACACCGAATCAGCGTATTCGTCAATATTCCCATCTGACGCAATACGAAACATGTCCCAGTCCACGTGATGGAAGCTGTCTTGGAGTGTGGAGTCAGCTTGGTCTGACCAGCGTTGGACAGACCTCAGCGTGGGAGCCTCTTGTTTTAATTTCTGCCTGTAGGCAGGGATCAGCAAAATGGAGTCGTGGTCAGCTTTCCCGAAAGGGGGGCGGGGCAGGGCCTTATATGCGTCGCGGAAGTTAGAGTAACAATGATCCAAGGTTTTACCACCCCTGGTTGCGCAATCGATATGCTGATAAAATTTAGGGAGTCTTGTTTTCAGATTGGCTTTGTTAAAATCCCCAGCTACAATGAATGCAGCCTCCGGATAAATGTTTTCCAGTTTGCAAAGAGTTAAATAAAGTTCGTTCAGAGCCATCGATGTGTCTGCTTGGGGGGGATATATACGGCTGTGATTATAATCGAAGAGAATTCTCTTGGAAGATAATGCGGTCTACATTTGATTGTGAGGAATTCTAAATCAGGTGAACAGAAGGATTTGAGTTCCTGTATGTTTCCTTCATCACACCATGTCCCGTTAGTCATGAGGCATACGCCCCCGCCACTCTTCTTACCAGAGAGATGTTTGTTTCTGTCGGCGCGATGCGTGGAGAAACCCGTTGGCTGCACCGCCCTGGATAGCGTTTTCCCAGTAAGCCATGTCTCCGTAAAGCAAAGAACGTTGCAGTCTCTGATGTCCCTCTGGAATGCCACCCTTGCTCGGATTTCATCAACCTTGTTGTCGAGAGACTGGACATTGGCAAGAAGAATACTGGGAAGTGGTGCGCGATGTGCCCTTTTTCGGAGTCTGACCAGAACACCGCCGCGTTTCCCTCTTTTTCGGAGTCGTTTCCCTGGGTCGCTGCATGCGATCCATTCCGTTGTCCTGTTTGTAAGGCAGAACACAGGATCCGCGTCGCGGAAAACATATTCTTGGTCGTACTGATGGTGAGTTGACGCTGATCTTATATTCAGTAGTTCTTCTCGACTGTATGTAATGAAACCTAAGATGACCTGTGGTACTAATGTAAGAAATAACACGTAAAAAAACAAAAAACTGCATAGTTTCCTAGGAACGCGAAGCGAGGCGGCCATCTCAGTCGGCGCCGGAAGATGCTGTATATGTCCGTGTCCACTCTTTCCGCAGCTAAATGGTACACGAACACCCGATCCTTATACCAACACCAGTAGGTGGAGAACGGTATCTATAAAAACGTAGCTGTTGAACAGCGACAGAGTGAGTATACTTCAGATATTATACATATTACCCAACATTCTTTTAAATGTTCCACGAAAAGTCGTTCTAGGCCTATAAATAACCTAGGCTGAATTGATTTATAAACTAATAAACTAACTAACCAAAAAGAAGACCAAAAAACGACATGATAAAAATCACAAAAACATTCATTATTGCCAATCATCCTGTGTTGATATGAGTTAAGATCAGGTGGATTAAAGACAGTATACAATAGAACGCATGCGAGAGGGGGTGCAGTAGGCTACAATTCAAATATCAAATGTATGCAATTGATGGTGCTGGTCATTCAGCCACAACAACTCATCAGTGCTATAAACAAAAACAGAGGACGGCAAGGAATGAAAGTTACGACAGTCAACAACCATTATTAGTAAACCCTACTGGCGGGGAAGCGAATTGTGTGCATTTTCAGCTGCATGGACAGCAACAAGGCGAGGCGCTGCCAGTCAGACACTTTACATCACTTTTAAAAAAATGAATTTTTACTTAACTAGGCATGTCAGTTAGGAACAAATTCTTATTTTCAATGACGCCCTACCCCTAACCTGAGAGACGCTGGGCCAATTGTGCGCTGCCCTATGGGACTCCCAATGACAGCCAGTTGTGATTCAGCCTGGAATCGAACCAGGGTCTGTAGCGACACCACTAGCACTGAGATGCAGTGCCTTAGACCACTGCGCCACTGGGAATATGCATTCTCTCATCACTGACTGTAAATAGCTCTCCATATTAAGATTGTTTTTACCTCATTCCCAAAACAAGCTAAATATCCCCTCACTCCAACAGAGCCAAATATCAACCCATTCCCTTAAATTCAAAACTGTGCAGAGTATATGTGAAAAATCCAATCACAAACAGTAGGCTACATATCCCACATCACAAACCACACCACATAATGTTAACATCTGTGTATTTCTCACCTTAATTTAGGGGGGATTGAAGAAAATCATACAATGAGTTGCAAAGTACATCACAACTTGACAACTAACAAGTTGCCTAAATAGTCAAGCTGCATTACACATTCCTGTGTATCCATGGGGAGAATGATTTTCTCCAGGTTATTTTAAAAAGAAAACCCTCTTAGCTGTAATTGGATGAAAATATACCATATTCCACAACATATCAAACCAAAAGTAGATTATTTTATTTACAGTAACGGGCCTACCTCTGGGAAACCATCAGAGCCATCAAGTTCTTCGGCAAAGTCTGTTAGAGTTTTTCTCAGCGTCTGGTCCACGGGCAGTGTGTTGTCACTGTAAGATGTGACGAACTTGAAGTCACTTGTGCGCGAACCAGTCGTCATGAATGGATCATAATTGTAAGTGCTGCGGAGAGTTCCCACTCCGTCCCCCTCTGCGTAGTTGGGAGGGAGATACGCGCTGGGGATGGCGACCGCTCCGTCAAACAACAGTCTGGGCTTTCTCCTGTGGCAAAACCTCACGGCCAGGATGACAATAATGAAGGTGAGGAAAAATGTGGAGACGGACACCAGCCCGATGATCAGATAAGATGTGAGTTTGGAATTGTTCTCATCATAAGATACATCTTTCAGTTCTGGCACTTCAGCCAAGTTATCAGAAATCACTAAATACATGGTACAGGTGGCAGAGAGAGAGGGCTGTCCGTTATCTTTCACTGACACAATGAGGTTCTGTTTCATGCTGTGAGATTCAGAAATGTCCCGTTGTGTCCTGATCTCTCCGCTGTGGAGACCAATAGTGAAAAGTCCCGGATCAGTGGATTTGACTATATGATAGGACAGCCAGGCGTTCTGGCCAGAGTCTGCGTCCACAGCTATCACCTTGGAAACCAGAGAGCCCCCGTGCGCAGCTTTGGGGACCAGCTCCGTCATGAAGGAGTTCCCCTCCGGGGCGGGGTACAGTATCTGAGGAGAGTTGTCATTGACATCCGTTATGAACACACTGACCGTGACGTTACTGCTGAGTGGAGGAGAACCGTTGTCTCTAGCCACCACGTGGACTTTAAAACTCCTGAACTGCTCATAATCAAATGACCTCACAGTGTGGATCACCCCCGTTTCTCCATTAACGGATAAAAACAAGGACACCGGGACACCGTTCACCTCACCAGGTAAGAGAGAATAAATCACTGTACCGTTCTGTCTCCAGTCTGGGTCCCGTGCAGTAACAGAACACACGGAGGAACCGGGTTTGTTATTTTCAGTCACGTGGGCTTTATAGGACTGTTCCTCAAACACAGGTGGGTTGTCGTTGACGTCAGCTACAGATAACTGAACACTTTTAGAGGAGGACAGAGGTGGAGAGCCCTCGTCGGTGGCAGTGATTGTAATGTTGTAATTAGACACTAGTTCCCGGTCCAGTTCGCCCGTGGTCACCAGAGAATAGTAGTTTTTGATGGATGGCACCAGCTTAAAGGGAAGGTTTTGCTGAATGGAGCAGCGGACCTGTCGGTTATTCTCAGAGTCTCTATCCTGCACGTTAATGATGCCCACCTCTGTACCAGGTGACGCGTTCTCAAGTATGGGGTTAGTCAGAGATTGTAGATAAATCACAGGAGCGTTGTCATTAACATCAGTGATGTCTATTATGACTTTAGTGTCTGAGGAAAGTCCATAACCATCTTTTCCTTCTATGAACATTTCATATTTGGATTCATCTTCGTAATCTAACGCTCCTGCTACTGTCATTTCTCCTGTTACGTGATTCAATGTAAACACTTTCCTTGTCTTATCAGACATTCGACTAAATTCATATGTCACTTCTCCATTCATTCCTTCATCTGCATCAGTACTGCTGACAGTAAGAACTAGTGTACCTAAAGGAGAGTTTTCAGGCAGACTGGCTTTATACACGGCCTGGTTAAACACTGGGGCGTTATCGTTAGCATCCAGTACAGTGACGTGTATGACTACAGTACCTGATCTTTGCGGAGTGCCCCCATCTACAGCTGTAAGCAATAATTTCAACTCTTGTTGTTGTTCACGATCTAACTCTTTATCTAAAACCAACTCTCCATATTTACTACCAGCAGCAGTCGTTTGAACACTTAAAGCAAAATTATCATTTCTCTGCAGAGTGTAGCTTTGAACAGCATTCTGTCCTATATCCGCGTCGTGAGCTGCGTTCACACGAAAGCGAGCGCCTTTGAATGCGGATTCCGCTATTTCCAGTTTGATTGTATCCTTCGGAAAGATAGGTGTATTGTCGTTGATATCTTGGATTTGAAGTGATATACGATGCAACTCCAGAGGACTCTCTAAGACCAACTCAAACCTAAGAATACAGGACATCTTTTCTCCACATAGCTCCTCTCTGTCAACCCTTTCGGCAACAATAAAATCCCCGGTACTCAGATTAATGTCACAATAACGTTTTCGGTTCCCTTCGGTATCAACTCGGGCATTACGAGCGGACAGTCTGCTCGCCTCCAGCCCGAGATCATTTGCTATATTTCCAATAACAGATCCGCGTTTCATCTCCTCCGGAAAAGAATAGCTCACGTCTCCATAGGCGGAGTGCAGCGGTAGAAGAAAGAAAGCAACGCTGCAGACCAGACCTGTCACCGAGATTCCTTTGTGACCCATCCTGAGATTAAAAGCGCAGATACACCATATAGCCAAGATAGTACACTGTAAACAAATAGTATTCCACGAAAAGATTCAGTGTAATCAAAATAATATCCTCAAAATGTGCACGCTATCTGACCGCGTCCAGTCTTTTCCGCAGCTTAATGGCACCCGAACACCCGAGTCTTGTAACAACAGCAGTGGGTGGAGAACTGGATCTATCCAAACACAGCTGGTGAACAGCGACACTGTGAGTACTCAACAGAAATGACACATGTTCACACATAATTCTAAATCCATATTTTAGGAGAATTCGTCATATGGAGTTATAGAAGTAGGATGATTGATTGACTACTATTTGAAATCATTTTCTCCCTATTGGAAAACGCAGGAAACGACAGTAGCTCACGTAAACCCCACACACCATAAATGATCACATGAAAACCATCCTCATACTACATGAGTTAATACATTACAAAGGGAACCAATTTGCGTGAGAATATCGGCCTACATTGCAAATGTCCGATTTTAGTGTTGATCTATGAGTCAGCACACTCATCAATGCAATACACAAAAAACAGAAAGTATGGTAATCAATGCAAGTGATGACAGTCTAAAAGTGATGAATACCTCTGCCTACTGCCTTCAAAATTGGAATTTAGACACTTCAGCACCATGGATAGTGATCTCGCGACGATTCCCGACGCACTTCAAATACTCTCACGCCGCTTCTCTGATAACCAAATAGCTCTCCGTAGACAGTATTTCTCTTGTAAATTAAAAACCAATGCCAAATAGGCTTTCATTCCTACAGTGATAAATTCATGACATCGAACCACTGTCTGTAATCTCAAAACTGTGCAGCCAGCGAGAATGTGACCATTCACATCAATCAATCACAAACAGTAAATAGCCCATCACAAATAAAACCCTATCATTATATCATCTCTGGACTTCTCACAAAACTGTCAGGGGATTCAAATAATCATCCAAAACCTTACATCCGAACTGGAGACCTACTCCCGTGGACCCGTGGGAAAAGGGCATTTCTCCAGGGAAAATATAATATTTGTTTTAGCTGTATAAAAAGATATCTAGTCCCTATTCCATAATGTATCCAAATCTAGGTTATTTCTATTAACAGTAAAGCCATACCTCTGGGGACCCTTCAGAATCGTCAAGATCTTCAGTAAAGTCATTTGGAGTTGTTCTCAGAGTCTGGTCTGCAGGCAGCGTGTTGTCACTGTAAGATGTGAGGAACTTGAAATCACTTGTTCGTGAACCCGTCGTCAGGTATGCGTCATAATTGTAAGTACTGCGGACAGTTCCTGCGCCATCCACCTCTGCGTAGTTGGGAGGGAGATACGCGCTGGGGATGGCGACCGCTCCGTCAAACAACAGTCTAGGCTTTCTCCTGTGGCAAAACCTCACGGCCAGGATGACAATAATGAAGGTGAGGAAAAAGGTGGAGACGGACACCAGCGCGATGATCAGATAAGATGTGAGTTTGGAATTGTTCTCACCATACGAGACATCTTTCAGTTCTGGCACTTCAGCCAAGTTATCAGAAATCACTAAATAAATTGTACAGGTGGCAGAGAGAGAGGGCTGTCCGTTATCTTTCACTGACACAATGAGGTTCTGTTTCATGCTGTCAGATTCAGAAATGTCCCGCTGTGTCCTGATCTCTCCGCTGTGGAGACCAATAGTGAAAAGTCCCAAATCAGTGGATTTGACGATATGATAAGAAAGCAAGGCGTTCTGGCCGGAGTCCGCGTCCACGGCTATCACCTTGGAAACCAGAGAGCCCCCATGCGCAGCTTTGGGGACCAGCTCGGTCATGAAGGAGTTCCCCTCCGGGGCGGGGTATAGTATCTGAGGAGAGTTGTCATTCACATCCGTTATGAACACACTGACCGTGACGTTACTGCTGAGTGGAGGAGAACCGTTGTCTCTGGCCACCACGTGGACTTTAAAACTCCTGAACTGCTCATAATCAAACGACCTCACAGCGTGGATCACCCCCGTGTCTCCGTTAACGGATAAAAACGAGGACACCGGAACACCGTTCACCTCACCCGGTAAGAGAGAATAAATCACTGTTCCGTTCTGTCTCCAGTCTGGGTCCCGTGCAGTAACAGAACACACGGAGGAACCGGGTTTGTTATTTTCAGTCACGTGGGCTTTATAGGACTGTTCCTCAAACACAGGTGGGTTGTCGTTGACGTCAGCTACAGATAACTGAACACTTTTAGAGGAGGACAGAGGTGGAGAGCCCTCGTCGGTGGCAGTGATTGTAATGTTGTAATCAGACACTAGTTCACGGTCCAGTTCGCCCGTGGTCACCAGAGAATAGTAGTTTTTGATGGATGGCACCAGCTTAAAGGGAAGGTTTTGCTGAATGGAGCAGCGGACCTGTCGGTTATTCTCAGAGTCTCTATCCTGCACGTTAATGATGCCCACCTCTGTACCAGGTGACGCGTTCTCGGGTATGGGGTTAGTCAGAGATTGTAGATAAATCACAGGAGAGTTGTCATTAACATCAGTGATTTCTATTATAACTTTGGCATATGATGCTAAACCTAAACCATCTTTCGCTTTGATACGCAATTCAAATGACGAAACCGCTTCAAAATCAATTGTGCCTATTACACCAATTTCTCCTGTTTTACGGTCGATAGAAAATATTTTCTTTACTTCTTCTGAAACACGGCCAAAGTCATACGTGACCTCCCCATTCACTCCCTCGTCTGCATCGGTAGCCTTCACTGTAATTACTGCAGTATTTAAATGAGAGTTTTCAGGCAGGCTGGCTTTATAGACGGCCTGGCTAAACACTGGGGCGTTATCGTTAGCATCTAGTACAGTGACGTGTATGACTACAGTACCTGATCTCTGCGGAGAGCCTCCGTCTACAGCTGTAAGCAACAGCTTCAAATCATATCTTTGTTCACGATCAAGCTCTTTATCTAGAACAAGCTGGACAGTATTACTATCTACAGCCAATACAAAATTCTCATTTCGTTCTAGTGTGTATTTTTGGACAGAGTTCTGTCCTATGTCCGCATCATGAGCTTCCTCTAATAGGAAACGAGTGCCTTTAGCTGCCGATTCTCCTATTTCCATATCTATCATATCCTCGTTAAAAAGTGGTCCGTTATCGTTAATATCCTGGATGTGGAGGTTGATACGATGAAGCTCCAAAGGATTCTCTAATACAAGTTCCTGTTTTAAAACGCATGAAGACTTTTCCCCACAAAGCCCCTCTCTGTCAATCCTCTCGGCAACAATCAAATCTCCGGTACTCAAATTAACGTCACAGTACCGATTGTCGTTCCCTTCGGTGTCAGTACGGGCCTTACGAATAGAAAGTCTACTCGCCTGCAGCCCGAGATCCTTGGCTATATTTCCAATAACTGAACCGCGTTTCATCTCCTCCGGAAAAGAATAGCTCACGTCTCCATAGGTGGAGTGCAGCGGTAGAAGAAAGAAAGAAATGCCGCAGACCAGGCCTGTCACCGAGAATCCTTTGTGTCCCATCCTGGGATTAAAACGTCGAACAACTTGGTTAGATTTTGAAATGGAAACAAACAGTATTCCACAATAAAATCTTTCGCTTGATGAAACTAGTCAGAACACAATGTGCACGTCTCCAATCTTTTCTCCAACTCAGTGGCACCGGAGCACCCGAGCGTTATGACAACACCAGTTGTTGGGGAACTGGGTTTATCCAAGCATAGCTGGTGAACAGCGACACTTTGAGAATATCTTTAGAAATTACACAAAGCAACGATTTTTCTAAATATTTCATAAAAAGTTAAGTATGCTTACAAGTAAGCTGCTTTATAACTATGGGGAATAACTTTTACCTCCAGTGTCTTGAAATCAGCATAACCAACTAGACAGATAGGAGCGGGCATTATATTAAATCACAACAGATAAATAATTGTATGAAAACCGTCTACATACTCCGTTGAAGGAGATATAACAAAATAGTTTAGGCCTACATATCTGGTTCGAATCCGGAGCTACTTGGTGAAAATGTGTCAATTAGCCCCGAGCAAAGCCCTAGTAGCTCTGGATAAGAGCGTGACAAGACAGTCAAACTGTAGGCGGGCTTCCATCGACCCAGGTTTATTCGACAAAAGCAATGTCACAAATCAATTAATTGCGACACATGTAATGGAAACTGCAGCCATAGGATACATTTTCTAAAGATAAAACCTGGTCTCAGAGCATTTTAAATGATTTTTTACGTAAATCCAAGACACTCCATTTAGCATGATATGTTACGTTTCAAATTGTATGTATTAAGGGTAGGGTTAGGTGAAGGGAAGGGTTAGCTAACATGCTAAGTAGTTGCAAAGTAGCTTATAAGCAGTAAGTAGTTGAAAAGTTGCTAATTAGTTATCATGCAAAATAAGTCCATGATGAGATTGAAACTCGCAACCTTTGGGTTGCTGGAAGTTTGCGTTATACGCGCACACATGAGTTGCTGGACGTTTGAGTTATACGCCCACCAATCCACCACGACCAACCACTCTACTTTCGTTTTTGGCTTTAGTAACCATCTGTCTTATTTAACAATACTAAACATATTATACATACTAAATGAAAAGTCTAGGATTTACGTACAGAATAATAAGAAATTATTTGAGGCCAGGTTGAAAAATCGACACACTTTTATCCATTTAACGGGTGGATTTTTCATTTTTTTCAAACTTTCTTGATTTTGACAAATGATGATGGAAAGAAACATCAAAATGATTGATAAATACTTTTGAAGGTTCGTGGGGCACGTGATGTCATTACGTAACTATAAGCTCCACCCCACATTTAATTCTAAATGCTTACTGCTTGCAAAATAAAAATGAAGACTATAAAAAAGTACGTTTCTTTGCAGGTCAAGAATTGTCCTGACTTTGAAGAATGTCCGAATTGCTTCGCCTTGCGTTTCTGGTTGGCTGGTAATTTTCACCATTCAATTATTTCAGATCTACAGGATTGCAATTTTCACCATAGCATGGACTTTGGCTATGCTGTCACATGACAATTATTATAATATGGCAAATGTTTATCAATGATTGCATTCTATCTACGCTGGCTTTCGCAGGCTACCAGAGAAATGAAACAGTTAGGTGGAAGCGCATACAGACTCTCGATCATTTATTAATGAGCAATTTCTCTAAATGTGTAATGGAAACTAGCTCTTTATTCCACGCTGTAGGTTCTTTAGAAAAAGTGTTGTTGTTTTAGGTGTGACGTCATTACGTCCAGCTGTTTTTATCGACACACGATAGTTCAATAGAAACGCACCCTAGCAAGCAGTTGCCGCGTATATTTTCTATGCAAACTTTTTTTAATGTCGCCCTAAAAAAATCACTGGGCAAGTTACTGGAAAGAGGTAATGATGAATGAGCGTTAGCCGATAGAGATTTTCCGAATTTCAGCACCATGGAGAGCTACACTGCAATAAACTCTCCACAGACCGTATTAACTCATTTTCTTTTAACCTCAAAACTATGAAGCATGTAGGCTATGTGAAAACTCCACCTCATACAACAATCACAAACACACCCCATCAAAAAAGGACATTAGCATCTGAAGACTGAGGCTATCAGTTAAATAGCGAGGGGATGGAAATAATCATCTAACAAAATGACATATTTCCTGAAACCTGAAACATGTGTAAACTGACTAAATAGCCCAGCTAGAGAATTGAGTAAGTCCTTGGGACTAGTGAATTCTACAGGGGGGGAAGTGACTGTAAAAAAAAGATTTAGATGAAATCTAAAAGAAGTATAGCCTCTATGCCATCATGAAGATCTTAAAGCAAATCTAGATGATATATATTTGCAGGCCTACCTCTGGGGACACATCAGAGTCATCAAGAGCCTCAGCAAAGTCGATGGGAGTTTTTCTCAGAGTCTGGTCCGTGGGTAGTGTGTTGTCATTGTAAGATGTGACGAACTTGAAGTCACTTGTGCGTGAACCTGTCGTCAGGTATGCGTCATAATTGTAAGTGCTGCGAAGAGTTCCTGCGCCATCCACCTCTGCGTAGTTGGGAGGGAGATACGCGCTGGGGATGGCGACCGCTCCGTCAAACAACAGTCTGGGCTTTCTCCTGCGGCAAAACCTCACCGCCAGGATGACAATGATGAAGGTGAAGAAAAAGGTGGAACGGACACCAGCGCGATGATCAGATAAGAGGTGAGTTTGGAATTGTTCTCATCATAAGAGACATCTTTCAGTTCTGGCACTTCAGCCATGTTATCAGAAATCACTAAATACATGGTACAGGTGGCAGAGAGAGAGGGCTGTCCGTTATCTTTCACTGACACAATGAGGTTCTGTTTCATGCTCTCAGATTCAGAAATGTCCCGCTGTGTCCTGATCTCTCCACTGTGGAGACCAATAGTGAAAAGTCCCATATCAGTGGATTTGACTATATGATAGGACAGCCAGGCGTTCTGGCCAGAGTCCGCGTCCACAGCTATCACCTTGGAAACCAGAGAGCCTCCGTGCGCAGCTTTGGGGACCAGCTCGGTCATGAAGGATTTCCCCTCCGGGGCGGGATATAGTATCTGAGGAGAGTTGTCATTCACATCCGTTATGAACACACTGACGGTGACGTTGCTGCTGAGCGGAGGAGAACCGTTGTCTCTGGCCATCACATGGACTTTAAAACTCCTGAACTGCTCATAATCAAACGACCTCACAGCGTGGATCACCCCCGTGTCTCCGTTAACGGATAAAAACGAGGACACAGGGACACCGTTCACTTCACCGAGTAAAAGAGAATAAACCACTGTTCCGTTCTGTCTCCAGTCTGGGTCCCGTGCAGTAACGGAACACACGGAGGAACCAGGATTGTTATTTTCAGTCACGTGGGCCTTATATGACTGTTCCTCAAACACAGGTGGGTTGTCGTTGACGTCAGCTACAGATAACTGAACACTTTTAGAGGAGGACAGAGGTGGAGAGCCCTCGTCGGTGGCAGTGATTGTAATGTTGTAATCAGACACCAGTTCACGGTCCAGTTCGCCCGTGGTCACCAGAGAATAGTAGTTTTTGATGGATGGCACCAGCTTAAAGGGAAGGTTTTGCTGAATGGAGCAGCGGACCTGTCGGTTATTCTCAGAGTCTCTATCCTGCACGTTAATGATGCCCACCTCTGTACCAGGTGACGCGTTCTCAGGTATGGGGTTAGTTAGAGATTGTAGATAAATCACAGGAGCGTTGTCATTAATATCTGTGATGTCAATTATGACTTTAGAATATGATGCTAACCCTAAACCATCCTTAGCTTGAATACGCAATTCAAATGAAGACACCTCTTCATAGTCAATAGATCCAATAACTCTGATCTCACCCATTTTCGAATTGATGAAAAACATGTTCTTATCCTCCTCTGAAATATGGCCGAAGTCATAGGTAACTTCCCCATTCACTCCGTCATCTGCATCTGTAGCACTCACTGTAACCACTACAGTATCTAACGGAGAGTTTTCAGGCAGACTGGCTTTATAAACGGCCTGGTTAAACACTGGGGCGTTGTCGTTAGCATCCAGTACAGTGACGTGAATGACTACGGTACCGGATCTTTGCGGTGTGCCTCCGTCAGATGCAGATAGCAATACTTTAAATCCCGTTCCTGCTCACGATCAAGCTCTTTGTCCAGGACTAGTTCAATGACATTTGTATCAACACTCAAAATGAAATGACCATTACTTTGTAACGTATAGCTTTGGACTGCATTCTGTGCTACATCTGCATCGTGGGCCTCTTCTAATAAGAAACGGGCTCCTTTAAAAGCTGATTCTCTTATCTCTAGTTTTATCAATTCATCTTTAAATTGCGGGGAGTTGTCATTTATATCTTGAACATGAAGACTGATACGGTGCAGCTCCAAAGGATTCTCCAACACAAGTTCCTGTTTTAAAACGCACGAAGCCTTTTTGCCACAAAGCCCCTCTCTGTCAATCCTCTCCGCAACAATCAACTCCCCGGTACTCAGATTAATGTCACAATACCGTTTTCGATTTCCTTCAGTATCAATTCGGGCCTTACGAGCGGACAGTCTGCTCGCCTCCAGCCCGAGATCATTGGCTATATTTCCAATAACAGATCCTCGTTTCATCTCCTCCGGAAAAGAATAGCTCACGTCTCCATAGGCGGAGTGCAGCGGTAGAAGAAAGAAAGAAAAGCAGAAGACCAGGCCTGACATTGAGAATCCTTTGTTCAGCATCCTTAGACTTCCAACGACATCCATATATATAGTTAAACAGATCGATGTAAGGAGAAAGTATTCCACAAAAAGATCAACATTCATTAAATTATCAAAACAAAATATGTGCGCAGTCTGACCGTTTACCTCTATTATTTTATGTAGTGAAACGAAACCAGAGCTTTGTTAATGACAACAGCAATGGGTGGAGAGCTGTGTCTATTCTACCTCCGCTGGTGAACAGCGACACTATGAGGACCCTTCAGAAATTCCCCATATTTACCCATACACACTGGCATTGGTCTAAATAGGCCTACATTTCAATAAAAGCAGTACGTTAACTGTATTTGCGTCATCTAACATTGAAGACACGATGTGTGTCCCCAGCATATGGGAAGAAAGAAAAAAAGGAAGAAAAAAAGGCACAGAAGAAGAAAAAATAACCACTGTTCTCACAAAAACTATTCATAGTCATTGGATTTTTTTTGTATTATTTTGGGGGTATTTTTTTGTAATTTAACATTGCAGATAGTGTGGTTTCTATCATTGTAAATCTCCACATCATTTCCAATCTGCCATATATATTTTTCCACTTCTTTGTTATTTTACCCTAATCCTACCAACCCAATCCCAAACTGAGAAGAATAATGAGTTAGGGAAATGTCAGGTAGGTGAAATAACAACATTACAAAAAGATAGCCATAGGCCTAACTTCTGTCAAAATTGAGGTAAAACGCACATTAAAATAGTTGCAGTGTCATTTTTTAAGGCAACTAGCATTCATCAGTAAAATGCGAAAAGTAAGTAGAGCTGGCGAGGAAAGAAAAATAATAGGCTAGCTCTGCTGTTAAACTAGAATAAAACACGCTAAAATAAGGAAAGTAATAGGCTAGCCCTGCTGTTAAACTAGAATAAAACATGCTAAAAGAAGGAAAGTAATAGGCTAGCCCTGCTGTTAAACTAGAATAAAACACGCTAAAATAAGGAAAGTAATAGGCTAGCCCTGCTATTAAACTAGAATAAAACATGATAAAAGAAGGAAAGTAATAGGCTAGCCCTGCTGTTAAACTAGAATAAAACACGCTAAAGGAAAGTAATAGGCTAGCCCTGCTGTCAAACTAGAATAAAACACGCTAAAGGAAAGTAATAGGCTAGCCCTGCTGTCAAACTAGAATAAAACACGCTAAAGGAAGGAAAGTAATAGGCTAGCCCTGCTGTTAAACTAGAATAAAACACGCTAAAGGAAAGTAATAGGCTAGCCCTGCTGTCAAACTAGAATGAAACACGCTAAAGGAAAGTAATAGGCTAGCCCTGCTGTCAAACTAGAATAAAACACGCTAAAGGAAAGTAATAGGCTAGATCTGCTGTCAAACTAGAATAAAACACGCTAAAGGAAAGTAATAGGCTAGCCCTGCTGTCAAACTAGAATAAAACACGCTAAAGGAAGGAAAGTAATAGGC
The DNA here is from genome assembly GCF_021184085.1 of Oncorhynchus gorbuscha. NCBI lineage: Eukaryota > Metazoa > Chordata > Actinopteri > Salmoniformes > Salmonidae > Oncorhynchus > Oncorhynchus gorbuscha. Next base: position 30,793,377 of record NC_060195.1, read on the forward strand.
TAGGCCTGCTGTCAAACTAGAATAAAACACGATAAAGGAAAGTAATAGGCTAGCCCTGCTGTCAAACTAGAATAAAACACGCTAAAGGAAAGTAATAGGCTAGCCCTGCTGTCAAACTAGAATAAAACACGCTAAAGGAAAGTAATAGGCTAGCCCTGCTGTCAAACTAGAATAAAACACGCTAAAGGAAGGAAAGTAATAGGCTAGGCCTGCTGTCAAACTAGAATGAAACACGCTAAAGGAAAGTAATAGGCTAGCCCTGCTGTCAAACTAGAATAAAACACGCTAAAGGAAGGAAAGTAATAGGCTAGGCCTGCTGTCAAACTAGAATAAAACACGCTAAAGGAAAGTAATAGGCTAGCCCTGCTGTTAAACTAGAATAAAACACGCTAAAGGAAGGAAAGTAATAGGCTAGCTCTGCTGTTAAACTAGAATAAAACACGCTAAAGGAAAGTAATAGGCTAGATCTGCTGTCAAACTAGAATAAAACACGCTAAAGGAAAGTAATAGGCTAGCCCTGCTGTTAAACTAGAATAAAACACGCTAAAGGAAGGAAAGTAATAGGCTAGCCCTGCTGTCAAACTAGAATAAAACACGCTAAAGGAAGGAAAGTAATAGGCTAACTCTGCTGTCAAACTAGAATAAAACACGCTAAAGGAAAGTAATAGGCTAGCCCTGCTGTCAAACTAGAATAAAACACGCTAAAGGAAAGTAATAGGCTAGCCCTGCTGTCAAACTAGAATAAAACACGCTAAAGGAAGGAAAGTAATAGGCTAGCTCTGCTGTTAAACTAGAATAAAACACGCTAAAGGAAGGAAAGTAATAGGCTAGCCCTGCTGTTAAACTAGTTGTTCCCAAACCATTCCCAAACCAAATTTAGTCAATCACAAATCAAACAAAATAAAATAATTTGCGAATACTGCCTTGAAATTAGTATGTTTGATTTCAAAGCATGACATAAAACACATTAATCATATGTGAAGCTAAAATGCATTGGAAAATATGATCACGGGACAGATGAAATTCTAAATATACTAGTCCTGTGGAAATAGTGCTTTCACCATGTATCACAAAAACACTTTAGCTATTGTCAAATCTGTTAAATGTGAAACACCTGCTAGACAGCCTCTAGAGTTATAAGGCTACTAACACAGTTTAAGCCTACTTCTGGGGACCTCAGAGAATTGTGCCCCATCTTGGGATTAAAAGGGTCGAACATCATAAAGCCCTAGATACTGCCGTGTAAACAAATACTATAATGAAGATATGAAGATGAGATCAACTTTTTTTTAAAGTAGAATGTTAATGCAGATTTAAATTTAGTTTGATTTATTCACGAGAATCATGGCGCTGGCAAAAAATATTAACACCAACCTTTTTGAGATTTTATTTTTTACTTGTTACACACAATCTCTTTCTCTGAGCATTTATAGGAGTATAAATGAATATAATTTTGCACACAATAGCTCTATATTTGTATTATTTATTTCATGTAGTCTTCGTTGATCATCTTTATCAAGGCTGTCAATCATTTTGGAGGTGACTGTAATCACTGTAGGAGCAAACTCACTCCTGAGTGGTCTAAGGCACTGCGGTCTAAGGCACTGCATCTCAGTGATAAAGGTGTCACTACGGACCCTGGTTTGTTTCCAGGCTGCATCACAACTGGCCGTGATTGGGAGTCACATAGGGCGGCGCACAATTGGCCCAGCGTCGTCGAGGTTAGGGTTTGGCCGGGGTTGGCCGTCATAGCGAATAAGAATTTGTTCTTAACTGACTTGCCTAGTTAAATAAATAAACTAACACCATCACAACTCAGATTATATATCAACACCTCAATATTTCTCACTTCAACTGAGTGGGTCAAAACAATAATTTAACAGGAGACTTTACAAATGACATCAAACCTGGAGCCTATCAACCTGCCTATACACTGTCTAACCTTTCCCTGTAAATGTACAGAAGGATATTATCAGCAGAGTTGCCAGGCGAATACTGTTATTGTAAATGTTTTACAGTAAATATTTTAATACTGGGATTAATTAATTCATTGAGGGGAGGCGGGTTTGTATTTTACAGTATTTTAGTGTAATTCCATGGGATTGGTGGAAGCAGGTTGGCTGCTAGGTAATGCGTTTTCATATTACAGCATACCAAACAAATACGTATATATGAGTAATTGGTGTTTAAAATCACTTGCACTTAACAAAGAATTCCAAATGTTCAGTGACTACAGGGAAAAACAGACCAAGAACAAAACAAATACTCAACCATCAAAGGTTAGATGCTTGCTGCCACTCCAATCTGTCCCCTACACATATTGAATATGTGCCTCAAAATATGTTAATGAGCAAGACACAGCCATACCCACTAGAGGACAAAAGGTTTTTGGCAAGCAAATAATATGGTAGGGTAATATATTCATATATTCTGTGGGGTGGAAATATAGTACAATGTTAACTTATTTACAGTAATGTACTGTTAAACCAACGTTTTATTGGAATTGAGGGATCATTTACCATTTACCAGTTACGCCTAATATCACCCAGAGGGCATCATATTTATGGCTATATACTGTAAACAGGTAATACAGTAAATTGCTGTTAGTTTTATTGTATAATAGTGTAAAAACAACAACTTATGTAACCAAAGAAAAGCATAAATACAACACTAATTCAAAACCTACAGTATATTATGTGCTGGTTTGTGGGGGGTAGGTGTTGGGAGAGAGAGAGAGAGAGAGGGAGATGGAGTTAACATTGGGATTGGGTACAATCTTAGATCTATGATCAGGGGCAAATCTATTAAGAGTAAGGAATTAATACTCTAAACCTCATGTGTCTTACCCACCGCATGAGGTTGGTGCCTGAAACTGAAAATTGTAATCTACAGTAGGCATAAACTATTACTGTAAAAAGAAAATGGAGTATAATACAATCATTTCCACAGGAGACTTCCAATTACAATGAATAAAAAGCATTTTTCAGCATTTTACCCATAATGGAGTGAAATCTATAGAATGTAAGCTATTCTGTAAAACACATTTAACAACCATCTGTCTCTTTCCGTTGCAAATACAGACTGACAATGTAGACAAACATTGGAAAATGAATGTATTGCTGTGAAAAGTGTCATTTTCTATAGGACAAAGGATTTAGCTCTAATTGACGCTTTAATTGTTTTGCGAAGCATGACACCTGGACATGTATGGAAAAGTATAGCCTCAATTTAATAAAACATAAAACCAATCGTATATTTTTGTTTACAATAAAGTCCTACCTCTGGTGACCCTTCGGTGTCATCAAGATCTTCAGTAAAGTCATTTGGAGTTTTCCTCAGAGTCTGGTCTGCAGGCAGCGTGTTGTCACTGTAAGATGTGAGGAACTTGAAGTCACTTGTTCGCGAACCCGTCGTCAGGTATGCGTCATAATTGTAAGTGCTGCGGAGAGTTCCTGCGCCATCCACCTCTGCGTAATTGGGAGGGAGATAGGCGCTGGGGATGGCGACCGCTCCATCAAACAACAGTCTGGGCTTTCTCCTGCGGCAAAACCTCACGGCCAGGATGACAATGATGAAGGTGAGGAAAAAGGTGGAGACGGACACCAGCGCGATGATCAGATAAGAGGTGAGTTTGGAATTGCTCTCATCATAAGAGACATCTTTCAGTTCTGGCACTTCAGCCAAGTTATCAGAAATCACTAAATAAATTGTACAGATGGCAGAGAGAGAGGGCTGTCCGTTATCTTTCACTGACACAATGAGGTTCTGTTTCATGCTGTCAGATTCAGAAATGTCCCGCTGTGTCCTGATCTCTCCACTGTGGAGACCAATAGTGAAAAGTCCCGTATCAGTGGATTTGACTATATGATAGGACAGCCATGCGTTCTGGCCGGAGTCCGCGTCCACCGCTATCACCTTGGAAACCAGAGAGCCCCCGTGCGCAGCTTTGGGGACCAGCTCGGTCATGAAGGAGTTCCCTTCCGGGGCGGGGTATAGTATCTGAGGAGAGTTGTCATTCACATCCGTTATGAACACACTGACAGTGACGTTGCTGCTGAGCGGAGGAGAACCGTTGTCTCTGGCCACCACGTGGACTTTAAAACTCCTAAACTGCTCATAATCAAACGACCTCACAGCGTGGATCACCCCTGTGTCTCCATTAACGGATAAAAACGAGGACACCGGGACACCGTTCACCTCACCAGGTAAGAGAGCATAAATCACTGTTCCGTTCTGTCTCCAGTCTGGGTCCTGTGCAGTAACGGAACACACGGAGGAACCGGGTTTGTTATTTTCAGTCACGTGGGCTTTATAGGACTGTTCCTCAAACACAGGTGGGTTGTCGTTGACGTCAGCTACAGATAACTGAACACTTTTAGAGGAGGACAGAGGTGGAGAGCCCTCGTCGGTGGCAGTGATTGTAATGTTGTAATCAGACACTAGTTCTCGGTCCAGTTCGCCCGTGGTCACCAGAGAATAGTAGTTTTTGATGGATGGCACCAGCTTAAAGGGAAAGTTTTGCTGAATGGAGCAGCGGACCTGTCGGTTATTCTCAGAGTCTCTATCCTGCACGTTAATGATGCCCACCTCTGTACCAGGAGACACGTTCTCAGGTATGGGGTTAGTCAGAGATTGTAGATATATCACAGGGGCGTTGTCATTAACATCAGTGATTTCTATTATCAATGTAGAGTAGGATGCTAACCCTAATCCGTCCTTTGCGCTGATCTGCATTTCATATGAAGACTCCTTTTCATAATCTATTGGACCAACAACTGTAATTTTTCCAGTCTCATGATCAAGAGAAAATACATTGCTATTTTCATCTGAAACGTCATCAAATTCATAAGTAACTTCACCATTCAATCCCTCATCTGCATCCGTTGCACTCACTGTAACCACTACAGTATCTAAAGGAGAGTTTTCAGGCAGACTGGTTTTATAGACGGCCTGGCTAAACACTGGGGCGTTATCGTTAGCATCCAGTACAGTGACGTGTATGACTACAGTACCTGATCTCTGCGGAGAGCCTCCGTCCATCGCTGTAAGTAATAACTTGATTTCATGGTGCCCCTCGCGGTCTAGCTCTTTGTCTAACACTAACTCGCTGTATTTGCGTCCACCACTTTTGGTTTTGACATTCAAAATAAAATGTTCATTTCTTTGTAGTGTATAACTCTGAACCGTATTCTGTCCTATGTCAGCGTCATGGGCCTCATCTAGAGAAAAACGAACGCCTTTGTCTGCTGATTCACTAATTTCCATTTTGATAATATCCTTTTTAAACTGTGGGGAATTATCATTTATATCTTGGACATGAAGACTAATACGGTGAAGCTCCAACGGATCTTCAAGCACAAGTTCCTGTTTTAATACGCACGAAGCCTTCTTGCCACAAAGCCCATCTCTGTCAATCCTTTCAGATATAGTCAAATCTCCCGTAATTAGATTAATGTCACAATACCGTTCGTGGTTCCCATCGGTATCAATACGGGCCTTACGAGCGGACAGTCTGCTCGCCTCCAGCCCGAGATCATTGGCTATGTTGCCAATAACAGATCCGCGTTTCATCTCCTCCGGAAAAGAATAGCTCACGTCTCCATAGGCGGAGTGCAGCGGTAGAAGAAAGAAAGCAAAACCGCAGACGAGGCCTGTCACCGAGATTCCTTTGTGCCCCATCCTGGGATTAAAAACGTCAAAACACAATATGGCCTTGATAATACAATGTGAACAAATAGTATTCCACACAAATATTCAGCTTGATGAAAATAATATCCTCAAAATGTTCAAGCAATCTGACCGGGTCCAATATTTTCTGCAGAATGACACCCGAGTCTTGTAACAACACCAGTGGGTGGAGAACTGGATCTATCCAAACACACCTGGTGAACAGCGACACTTTGCGTACTCAACAGAAATTACATTATTTACTTACAGATTTCTTAATGTTTTGCTGGCAGATGGTTATAAATACGCTTAAGTAAGTTTATTTGGTCAATTAACTATTGTAAAACGAAAGAGAAACACAGAAAACGATAGGATATTAAACCATACAAACATAAATTATTAAAATCACCCCCACTTTTTAAAAATAATTTAAGATCAGGTATACTATGAATATAAAATACAACACATCTGCAAGAGAGACAACAAAGCAATATATCCGTTGCTGGTCCTCAGCCAGAGCAAACTCATAACTGCTATAGAAAAAAACAGAGCAGGGGAAGGAATAAGAATATGAAGGTCAAACAGCGATCAATATTAAAGCCAACTGGTTTAAATAGGATTTTAGACATTTCAGCACCATGGACAGTGACAGATCGAGGACTCTCGTTGCTCTTCAGACGCTCTCACGACGCTTCTCCCATCACTCTGTTACTAATAAATACAAATGCCCAACTGGCTGGAATCATTTACTTATAGAAATCAGGGCATTCAAATCACACAGTGAAGTTAAGATAGCCCTTGTTCCAATGTTAAGAACAAACTGTTTGTGTTTTTAACTAGGAGAAACGTCAACATCTGACGATATTTGTAATGATGTATATATTATAGGCAGCCAACTTAGTGTTTTTAGTTGCATCATTTATTTGTATGTGTTGGAGGTCCATTAGTAGGTGTATAACAACTTTTTAATGCTCAGAATTGACCTTTTATTATTATTATTTGTATTTAATTGTTAGCATTATTAGACCGTAGTTGCCATAGTATAAGTATTGTTTTTTGGGGGGTTGTTTTTTTATTTGGACATTCTTTAAACCGAGAAGGTGCATCTCAGGAGATTTCATCCTGTAAAATGGCTAATAAATTATTATCTCTCAAAATACAGTAGTTCTATTTTCGAGCCTCTTTCCAAACAGGTTTTCACACCTCCAGTGCAAAACACACATTAGCAATTAATTGTCAGTACAACCCTAATCAGAAAACCGAGAAGCGACTGAAGTCTATTATCTGAAAAATCCACCGATTCTACAAATTACAAAAAGAGCATATACGATGTAACAACTCTAGCAAACCACATATAATCGCACCACGGGATTTTGCAATTAAATTGCGACGGGACTGAAATAATGATCTAAAACATTTCAAATTGAATGAAACTGAAGTATAAATAATTTCCTTAATAGACAAGCTGGGTTAACGACGAAAAGTGGTTTCTCCAACAACAACTAAACTATTATACAACGCAGATTAGCTGCAATTTTTAAACAACATAGCCACAACCTATCATATAAGCCTTAAAAAAACTATTCCATTATGTTATTATTTGCATTAAAAGCCTACCTCTGGGGACCCTTCCGACTCGTCAAGATCTTCAGAAAAGTCGGTTGGAGTTTTTCTCAGAGTCTGGTCCGCGGGCAGTGTGTTTTCGTTGTACGATGTGAGGAACTTGAAGTCACTTGTTCGCGAACCCGTCGTCAGGTATGCGTCATAATTGTAAGTACTGCGGAGAGTTCCTGCGCCATCCACCTCTGCGTAGTTGGGAGGGAGATACGCGCTGGGGATGGCGACCGCTCCGTCAAACAACAGTCTGGGCTTTCTCCTGCGGCAAAACCTCACGGACAGGATGACAATGATGAAGGTGAGGAAAAAGGTGGAAACGGACACCAGCGCGATTATCAGATAAGAGGTGAGTTTGGAATTGTTCTCATCATAAGATACATCTTTCAGTTCTGGCACTTCAGCCAAGTTATCAGAAATCACTAAATACATTGTACAGGTGGCAGAGAGAGAGGGCTGTCCGTTATCTATCACTGACACAATGAGGTTCTGTTTCATGCTGTCAGATTCAGAAATGTCCCGCTGTGTCCTGATCTCTCCGCTGTGGAGAGCAATAGTGAAAAGTCCCGGATCAGTGGATTTGACTATATGATAGGACAGCCAGGCGTTCTGGCCAGAGTCCCCGTCCACCGCAATCACCTTGGAAACCAGAGAGCCCCCGTGTGCAACTTTGGGGACCAGCTCGGTCATGAAGGACATCCCCTCCGGGGCGGGGTACAGTATCTGAGGAGAGTTGTCATTCACATCCGTTATGAACACACTAACTGTGACGTTGCTGCTGAGCGGAGGAGAACCGTTGTCTCTGGCCACCACGTGGAATTTAAAACTCCTGAACTGTTCGTAATCAAACGACCTCACAGCGTGGATCACCCCCGTTTCTCCATTAACGGATAAAAACGAGGACACCGGAACACTGTTCACCTCACCAGGTAAGAGAGAATAAATCACTGTCCCGTTCTGTCTCCAGTCTGGGTCCCGAGCAGTAACGGAGCATAAGGAAGAGCCAGGTTTGTTATTTTCAGTCACGTGGGCTTTATAGGACTGTTCCTCAAACACAGGTGGATTGTCGTTGACGTCAGCTACAGATAACTGAACACTTTTAGAGGAGGACAGAGGTGGAGAGCCCTCGTCGGTGGCAGTGATTGTAATGTTGTAATCAGACACTAGTTCTCGGTCCAGTTCGCCCGTGGTCACCAGGGAATAGTAGTTTTTGATGGATGGCACCAGCTTAAAGGGAACGTTTTGCTGAATGGAGCAGCGGACCTGTCGGTTATTCTCAGAGTCTCTATCCTGCACGTTAATGATGCCCACCTCTGTACCAGGTGACGCGTTCTCAGGTATGGGGCTATTCAGAGATTTGAGATATATCACAGGAGCGTTGTCATTAACATCAGTAATTTCTATTATCACTTTGGCATATGATGCTAAACCTAAACCGTCCTTCGCTTTCACGCGCAGCTCAAAGGACGGAACCTCTTCAAAGTCAACAGAACCGATAACTTTAATTATTCCTCCTTTACGGTCTATAGAAAATACTTTTTTATCATCATCTGAAATGTGATCGAAATCATATGTCACCTCTCCATTAACTCCCTCATCTGCATCTGTAGCACTCACTGTAACAGCTACAGTATCTAAAGCAGAGTTTTCAGGCAGACTGGCTTTATAGACGGCCTGGCTAAACACTGGGGCGTTATCATTAGCATCCAGTACAGTGACGTGTATGACTACAGTACCTGATCTCTGCGGAGAGCCTCCGTCCATCGCTGTAAGCAATAATTTAATATCCTGCTTTACTTCACGGTCAAGCTTTTCATCTAGAACAAGCTCAACATTGTTACTCTCAACGGACAACACAAATTTGTCATTCTTTTCTAGAGTGTATATTTGAACTGAGTTCTTCCCTGTGTCCGCGTCATGAGCCTCTCCTAATAAAAAACGAGAACCTTTCTCCGCGGATTCCCTTATCTCTATATCTATCATGTCATCATTAAATTGTGGCGAATTGTCATTAATATCTTGAACATGAAGAGTAATTCGGTGCAGCTCCAAAGGATTCTCCAATATAAGTTCCTGGTTTAAAACGCACGAAGCCTTCTTGCCACAAAGCCCATCTCTGTCAATCCTTTCGGCAGCATTTAAATCTCCGTTACTCAGATTAATGTCACAATACCGTTTGCGGTTCCCTTCGCTATCAATACGGGCCTTACGAGCGGATAGTCTGCTCGCCTCCAGCCCGAGGTCCTTGGCTATATTTCCAATCACAGATCCGCGTTTCATCTCCTCCGGAAAAGAATAGCTCACGTCTCCATAGGCGGAGTGCAGCGGTAGAAGAAAGAAAGCAACGCTGTAGACCAGGCCTGTCACCGAGATCCCTTTGTTTCCCATCCTTAGATTAAAAACGTTAAATAACCACCTTACAGTTCGACAGATCGATGTACTGAAAAATTATTCGACAAAACCATGAAAATTCCCTATATTATCAACAAAGAATATGTGCATCTACCTCAACTGTTATCTGCAGTGAAACGGCACCAGAGCTTTGTCAATGAAAACAGCAATGGGTGAAGAGCTACATATACTGTACCTCCGCTAGTGAACAGCGACACTGTGAGTACCCGTCCAAAATTACACATAGTGTACACATACACGCTGACATTGCGCTAAATACATATTTAAAAGTAGTAGGTGAACATTGGAAACATGATGTATGCCCCTAGCATAAGGAAAGGCATAACCAAATAGGCACAGGAAACATAAACATAAAACCACAATCACTCATTTCCCTAAAACCATTCGCACTCTCGAGTAAAGTATATGCCAGGTTGAAATTAACCACTATTTACCAAATGGTAGCTAGGCCTATAAAGTCTGCAGAGGTGCAGGGTCCTTCTGTCTCTCATCTGTCACTCATTGGTGAAATGCACAGAGCCAGTGAGTAGAACTGTCAAGGAAGATATAGCTGAAGTCGGAAGTTTACATACAGTACACCTTAGCCAAATATTTTTTAAACTCGGTTTTTCACAATTCCTGACATTTAATCCTAGTAAAAAGTCCCAGTCTTAGGTCAGTTAGGATCACCACATTATTTTAAGAATGTGACATGGTAGAATAATAGTAGAGAGAATGATTTATTTCAGCTTTTATTTCTTTCATCACATTCCCAGTGGGTCAGAAGTTGACATACCGTCAATTAGTATTTGGTAGAATTGTCTTTAAAATGATTCACTTGGGTCAAATGTTTCAGGTAGCCTTCCACAAGCTTCCCACAATAAGTTGGGTGAATTTTGTCACATTCCTCCTGACAGAGCTGGTGTAACTGAGTCAGGTTTGAAGGCCTCCTTGCTCGTACACACTTTTTTCAGTTCTGCCCACAAATCTTCTTTAGGATTGAGGTCAGGGCTTTGTTGTGGCCTCTCCAATACCTTGACTTTGTTGTCCTCAAGCCATTTTGCCACAACTTTGGAAGTATGCTTGGAGTCATTGTCCATTTGGAAGACCCATTTGCGACCAAGCTTTAACTTCCTGACTGATGTCCTGAGATGTTGCGTCAAAATATCCAAATAATTTTCTTTCCTCATGATGCCATCTATTTTGTGAAGAGCACCAGTCCCTCCTGCAGCAAAGCACCCCCACAACATGATGCTGCCACCCCGTGCTTCACGGTTGGGATGGTGTTCTTTGGCTTGCAAGCCTCCCCCTTCTTCCTCCAAACATAAAGATGGTCATTATGGCCAAACAGTTCTATTTTTGTTCCATCAGACCAGAGGAAATTTCTCTAAAAAGTATGATCTTTGTCCCCATGTGCAGTTGCAAACTGTAGTGTGGCTTTTTTATGGCGGTTTTGGAGCAGTGGCTTCTTCCTTGCTGAGTGGCCTTTCAGGTTATGTTGATATAGGACTCGTTTTACTGTGGATATAGATACTTTTGACCCCGTTTCCTCCAGCATCTTCACAATGTCCTTTGCTGTTGTTCTGGGATGGATTTGCACTTTTTGCACCAACGTACGTTCATCTCTAGAAGACAGAGCGCGTCACCTTCCTGAGCGGTATGACAGCTGCGTGGTCCCATGGTGTTTATACTTGCATACTATTGTTTGTACAGATGAATGTGGTACCTTCAGGCATTTGGAAATTTCTCCCAAGGATGAACCAGACTTGTGGAGGTCTACAATTATTTTTCTGAGGTCTTGGCTGATTTCTTTTGATTTTCCCATTATATCAAGCAAAGTGTTAAAAGCGACTTTACCGAAACAGAGTTTATTCCAAGTCAAAACAGGAATACTGAAACCCTCTAGACAGTAGAGGGGAACAACTGGAGATGCGACCACAGACTGCAGGTCGCTTCGGGAAGGCGCAGGCCGTAGCTCATCTAGACACCTGCTCACACGCAGAATCTGAAGAAGGCAAAACCATGACAGGACGGAACGAGGACATAGAACAGCAAACAATGATCCGACAAGGACAGAAGTGAAAACAGAGAGAGAAATAGGGACTTAATCAGAAGGCAAAATAGGGAACAGGTGTGAAAGAGAAAATGAGGTAGTTAGGAGAATGAGGAACAGCTGGGAGCAGGAACGGAACGATAGAGAGAGAGAGAGAGAGAGAGGGGAGAGAGGGAGGGGGAGAGAGAGGGATATAAAGAGGGAAAGAACCTAATAAAACCAGCAGAGGGAAACGAATAGAAGGGAAGCACAGGGACAAGACATGACAATATATGACAAAACATGACACAAAGAGCACAGAGTTTGAAGGTAGGCCTTGAAATACATCCACAGGTACACCTACAATTGACTCAAATGATGTAAATTAGCTATCAGACGCTTCTAAAGCCATGACATCAATTGCTGGAATTTTCCAAGCTGTTTAAAGGCACAGTCAACTTAGTGTATGTAAACTTATGACCCACTGGAATTGTGATACAGTGAATTATAAATTAAATTATCTGTCTGTAAACAATTGTTGTAAATATTACTTGTGTCATGCACAATGTAGATATCCTAACTGACATGACAAAACTATAGTTTGTTAACAAGAAATTTGCAGAGTGGTTGAAAAACGAGTTTTAATGACTCCAACCTAAGTGTATGTAAACATCTGTGTTCAACTGTAAGTGATAGGCCTACTGTCAATCAAAAATAATAGACGCTACAGGTTTTACAAAACAAACACGAGCGTTTCAACACAATGGACAGCGACACTCCGATACAGTTCTGTACTTTTCTCAACATTGTGCTCTCTACACGTTGTTCTTTAGACTTATGAGGGTACATACAATCAACGGTTCTGCAGAGAACCAGGCTATAACACGCTCTCTGTAATATTAAAACTGGGCGGTAGGCTATGAGGGAGAATTGATTTTTGTTTATCAGTCCCAAACCAAACGTTCCCAAACACAATGCAAAGAACATAATATCATCTGGGATGTCTGCCTTGAAATGAGGAGGGTTGTTTCAAAGCAGAAAATAAAACACTTACATCATATTTGAAAATACAAACATGGGACAGATAATGAATGCAAATCTACATATAGGAGACCTGTGGAAACAGTGTTTTCATCATGAATCACACAAAAAACAGTTTTGAAATTGTGGCCACAAAATACTTTAACTACAAGTGTAAAATCTGCTACAGAGCAGCGGCGCCCCGTCATTCAGGGAAAAGCCCTACCTGTTTTGAGCTCCAGCTGTTTAGCCCAAAAAGTAAATACTGTATATACAGTAACAGACAAACGTTTGGACACACCTACTCACTCAAAGGTTTTTCTTAATGTTTGACCATTTTCTACATTGTAGAATAATAGTGAGGACATCAAAACTATGAAATAACACATATGGAATCATGGTGTAACCAAAAAAGCGTTAAACAAATCATAATATGTTTTATATTTGAGATTACTCAAAGTAGTCACCCTTTGCCTTGATGACAGCTTTGCACACTCTTGACATTCTCTCAACCAGCTTCATGAGGTAGTCACCTGGAATGCATTTCAATTAATCTGCGTGCCTTGTTAAAAACTTAATTTGGAGATTTTTCCCCCTCTTAATGCATTTGAGCCAATCAGTTGTGCTGTGACAAGGTAGGCGTGGCATACATAATATTTGGTAAAAGACCAAGTCCATATTATGGCAAGAACAGTTCAAAAATAAGCAAAGAGAAACAATATTCCATCATTACTTTAGGACATGAAGGTCAGTTAATGCATTACATTTCAAGAACTTTGAAAGTTTCTTCAAGTGCAGTCACAAAATCCATCAAGCTCCCTGATGAAACTGGCTCTCATGAGGACTGCCACTGGAATGGAAGACCCAGAGTTACCTCTGCTGCAGCTCCATGATGAAACTGGCTCTCATGAGGACTGCCACTGGAATGGAAGACCCAGAGTTACCTCTGCTGCAGCTCCATGATGAAACTGGCTCTCATGAGGACTGCCGCAGGAATGGAAACCCCAGAGTTAACTGCACTTCAGATTGCAGCCCAAATAAATTCTTCCCAGAGCTCCAGTAAACAGTCACATCTTGACATAAACTGTTCAGAGGAGACTGTGTGAATCAGGCCTTCATGGCTGAATTTCTGCAAAGAAACCACTACTAAGAAGAAGACACTTGTTTGGGCCAAGAAACATGAGCAATTCACATTAGACTGGTGGAAATCTGTCCTTTGGTATGATGAGTCCAAATTGGAGACTTTTGGTTCCAACCCAGTGTCTTTGTGAAACGCAAAGAGGTGAAAGTGTGATTTCTGCATTTGTGGTTCACACTGTGAAGCATGGAGGAGGAGGTGTGATGGTGTTACGCTGGTGACAATGTTGGTGATTTATTTTGAATTCAAGGCATTAACCAGCTTGGCTGCCACAGCCCTCTGCAGCGATGCGCCATCCCATCTGGTTTGCGCTTAGTGGGACTATCACTTATTTTTCAACAGGAAAATGACACAAAACACACCTCCAGGCTGTGTAAGGGTTATTTGACCAAGAAGGAGAGTGATGTAGGGCTGCATCAGATGACCTGGCCTCCAAAATCACCCGACCTCAACCAAATTGAGATGGTTTGGGATGCGTTGCACCGCAGAGTGAAGGAAAAGCAGCCAACAAGTGCTCAGCACATGTGGGAACTCCTTCGAGACTGTTGGAAAAGCATTCCTCATGGAGCTGGTTGAGAGAATGCCAAGAGTGTGCAAAGCTGTCATCAAACCAAAGGGTGGCTACTTTGAAGAATCTCAAATATAAAATATATTATGATTTGTTTAACACTTTTTTGGTTACTACATGATTCCATATGTTTTATTTAATAGTTTTGATGTCTTCACTATTATTCGACAATGTAGATATAGTACAAATAAAGAAAAACCCTTGAATGGGTGTGTGTTTCCAATCTTTTGACTGTTACTGTATATATATATATTTATACTTTTTTTTACTGTTTTGCATGTTATTTCTTCATTACTACTTGTCACATTTTAGTTTGCAAACAATGTTATCCCTTTTATTGAGTTAATAAAGCTGCATACAAACATGGGCTCCAAGAAAGTTATATTTACCCTCTCAGCTCACTGTCCACCAAGGACGTTGCCTCTCTGATCATCACTCTCTCTCGCTTGGGCAAGGGACATTTAAGGTACACTCAGATTTGACGATGTAAAACGTAATTCAAGGGTTGAGGGTTTAGGTCTGAGGGCTGTCTATTTTCACTTTGAGATGCAGCCAACGTCTCTTTTTCGCTTTGTTGAGTAAGGCTGCTCCAAAATGCAGGTGTTTCAGCCAAGCTCATTGCTTTCTGTGGTGGAGGGGCAGCCAGCGAGGAACACAAAGCGTAGGGGTTAGTCATCTTCTCTAGTTACGCCATTATTGGCTCAGTGTTCTGTCACTCATGGGGACACTCCCTCACTGCAAAATCTACAGAGAGAGCTTGAAAGTTCAAGACCCCTTGGTTGCTGCCTTAGATTTACATTAGAAGTGCCCAACCAAGAAGGCAAAAAGTCATTGGCCACAGATAAAATTACGTCATTATATCTACCATAGCTTTGATTGAAGTGATCATGTCAACATCATACTTTCAAAATCTTAGCTAGAAAACTACACAGGCAGTCACCATCATGATTCACGTTAACAATCTACTGGCAAATCCTTTTCAATCCTTGTCATAGGAAGATCAATTATTGATAAAAACATATCAGTGCTCATCGGCCATTAGACATAAACATTACACAACAAGTTGGAAATTGCAAATTCATCAATGAGTTGTTTGGAAGATATCAGTGGCTAACTGCAAGCATTGAAAAAAACAAATCCCTATGTCCTGCCTGCTATTCGGCGGAGAAAGTGTGTGGACCATGTCTGGTTTTAATGGTCTCTTCTTCAAGCTTAAAAGGATAAACATTAACACGCAACACAATGGGACAGAAAAGGTTGAATACATTGGCCATGCTGTCAAGCCAGCATGACCTCAGCCACGTTCAAACAACTGGAAACTCAGAACTGGGAAATTTTTTGAACGATCATCCAACTCACAATTCCAAGTCGGGTAACTCGGGCCTCTTTCTAGAGCTCCAACCCGATCCTCACTGACATCGCTGACGAGATTCAACTTTTGTTTTGTTTAGAGTTCTCAGTTGTCTTGAAAGCAGCATAAATCCAGAGAATGCCAGACTTTTATGACAAAATTTTATGTCAAAATGTGCCCACAAGAAGGACCGCTGCGCCACCTACCTGTTCAAGTTAGCACAGCACAACTGTGAGTCCAAATATGTATTGTATGCTGCTACATAAATTATGTAATATATTATGTAATATGCCAGGGATTATGTAATATGCCAGGCAGATATGTGTAACTAAGAAGGTAATACTAAGTGTATGTTAAGTAGTAAGCTGTTTGTTGCCCTGTGCCTCACCTTAATCATTCGGTCCCTTTCCCCTCATCTGACTTGGTGGTGCACATGTAGGCAATAGCCTGTTTTAGAGAAATGTCAACATTGAATATTGTAAGAGCTTTCATTGTCTGCTTACATGCCCCGTTTATTTGTCCTATGATTCTGACTTGGTGTACAGGGAGAATACTGTAAGAATGGCCCATGTTCTGACTTCTGTCACTGTACATTTCAAAAGCACTGAACAAATACTTAAATTGACTACGTCCGTCTTAGCTCGCTCATTCATGTCTTCATCGAAATTACGGATTGCCTTATTCACACACATCGTTCCATTATGCCATAGTTTGTACACCTCAATTGTCAGTAGAAATCACATTTATTTAAGCAAGTCAGCCATATCAGGTATGTTTTTTTAACGCAGCAAACGAGGCTGAATATACTCTTTCGCTGCCAGACAAGGCTCCACTGATGTAGCAGTGGTAAGGATTCACTCCATGGTGCTGAAAAGAAAGCTCTGCTGTTGGGACAGCTTTATGTAGGCCCTAAAAGTTTGTCACCATTATAGTGCAATTCATGTATGGTTTAGTGTTGTGTTGTGCAGTGACTTTGCTGGCATGAATTAAAAAAATGGAGAGCTCACCCCACCAAGATATACATGCAAAAAACGCCACTGATACAGAGCCTAATTAGTGCCAAGTCCATTAACGGTAAAGACCTACCTTTGGGGACACATCGGAATCTCCAAGATCATCAGCAAAGTCTGTAGTAATTTTTCTCAGAGTCTGGTCCGCGGGTATTGTGTTGTCATTGTAAGATGTGAGGAACTTGAAGTCACTTGTGCGCGATCCCGTCGTCAGGTATGCGTCATAATTGTATGTGCTGTGGAGAGTTCCCCCTCCACCCCCCTCTGCGTAGTTGGGAGGGAGATACGCACTGGGGATGGCGACCGCTCCGTCAAACAACAGTCTTGGCTTTCTCCTGCGGCAAAACCTCACGGACAGGATGACAATGATGAAGGTGAAGAAAAATGTGGAAACGGACACCAGCGCGATGATCAGATAAGAGGTGAGTTTGGAATTGTTCTCATCATAAGAACATCTTTCAGTTCTGGTACTTCAGCCAAGTTATCAGAAATCACTAAATAAATTGTACAGGTGGCAGAGAGAGAGGGCTGTCCGTTATCTTTCACTGACACAATGAGGTTCTGTTTCATGCTGTCAGATTCAGAAATGTCCCGCTGTGTCCTGATCTCTCCACTGTGGAGACCAATAGTGAAAAGTCCCGTATCAGTTGATTTGACTATATGATATGACAGCCAGGCGTTCTGGCCGGAGTCCGCGTCCACCGCAATCACCTTGGAAACCAGAGAGCCCCCGTGCGCAGCTTTGGGGACCAGTTCGGTCATGAAGGATTTCCCCTCCGGGGCGGGGTATAGTATCTGAGGAGAGTTGTCATTCACATCCGTTATGAACACACTGACCGTGACGTTGCTGCTGAGTGGAGGAGAACCGTTGTCTCTGGCCACCACGTGGACTTTAAAACTCCTGAACTGCTCATAATCAAACGACCTCACAGCGTGGATCACCCCCGTGTCTCCGTTAACGGATAAAAACGAGGACACTGGGACACCGTTCACCTCACCAGGTAAGATAGAATAAATCACTGTCCCGTTCTGTCTCCAGTCTGGGTCTCGTGCTGTAACGGTACACACAGACACACCCGGTTTGTTATTTTCAGTCACGTGGGCTTTATAGGACTGTTCCTCAAACACAGGTGGGTTGTCGTTGACGTCAGCGACAGATAACTGAACACTTTTAGAGGAGGACAGAGGTGGAGAGCCCTCGTCGGTGGCAGTGATTGTAATGTTGTAATCAGACACTAGTTCACGGTCCAGTTCGCCCGTGGTCACCAGAGAATAGTAGTTTTTGATGGATGGCACCAGCTTAAAGGGAAGGTTTTGCTGAATGGAGCAGCGGACCTGTCGGTTATTCTCAGAGTCTCTATCCTGCACGTTAATGATGCCCACCTCTGTACCAGGAGACGCGTTCTCAGGTATGGGGTTAGTCAGAGATTGTAGATATATCACAGGGGCGTTGTCATTAACATCAGTGATTTCTATTATCAACGTAGAGGAAGATGCTAACCCTAATCCGTCCTTTGCGCTGATCTGCATTTCATATGATGACTCATCTTCATAATCCAGAGACCCAATAACTCTGAGTTCTCCTGTTTTATGATCCAGAGAAAATACAATGTTATTTTCATCTGAAACATGGTCAAAATCATACATAACTTCGCCATTGTGTCCCTCGTCTAAATCACTGGCGCTCACTGTAATTACAAGAGTACCTAAAGGAGAGTTTTCCGGCAGACTGGCTTTATAGACGGCCTGGCTAAACACTGGGGCGTTATCGTTAGCATCCAGTACAGTGACGTGTATGAGTACAGTACCTGATCTCTGCGGAGAGCCTCCGTCCACAGATGTGAGTAATAATTTAAATTCCTGCTGTTGTTCACGGTCTAGCTCTTTGTCTAAGACTAAATCGGCATTTTTCCGTCCACCACTTTTTGTATTAACATTCAAAATGAAATGGTTATTCCCTTCAAGTGTATAGCTTTGAACCGTGTTCTGTCCTATATCCGCATCACGAGCCTCATCTAATAAAAAGCGAGCTCCTTTGACGGACAATTCTGCTATTTCAATTTTAATCACCTCTTTCTTAAATTGCGGTGCGTTATCATTTATATCTTGAACATGAAGACTAATACGGTGCAGCTCCAAAGGATTCTCCAATACAAGTTCCTGGTTTAAAACACACGAAGCCTTCTTGCCACAAAGCCCCTCTCTGTCAATTCTCTCCGCAACAATCAAATCTCCGGTAGTCAGATTAAGGTCACAGTACCGTTTTTGGTTCCCTTCGGTATCAATACGGGCCTTACGAGCGGACAGTATCCTCGCCTCCAGTCTGAGATCCTTGGCTATATTTCCAATAACATATCCTCGTTTCATCTCTTCCGGAAAAGAATAGCTCACGTCTCCATAGGCGGAGTGCAGCGGTCGAAGAAAGAAAGCAAAGCCCCAGACGAGGCCTGTCACCGAGATTCCTTTGTTTCCCATCGTTAGAATGCGGTGAAGAAATCCCCTTATATTTAGATCGATCGAAGTATAACGATTCCACAGGCTGAGATATGGTTTGATAAAAATTACAACAAAAAATAAACCAAGAGAATGCGCAACCTGACCATTTCCACGGTTTTCTGCATTAGTGGCAAACCCTGAGCTGTAACTACGACAGCAGTGGGAGGAGAGGTGTATACAGTATAGAGGTGTATACAGTATATTCAACCTCAGCTAGTCAACAGCGACACTTAGAGCAACCTTCAGAAATGACGCATACTCAATTACATTGCACTGTTAAATATGTTTGATATAGGAAATATTTCCGTATACTTACTCATAGTATATCCTGTAGGCTTCTATGTTGAGGAAACGAGGCCATTGTAAGCGTATAGAGCAATCAATAGCCGTAGGTCACAGCCAGTATGTTTCAGCACCATGGACAGCGACCACTAGGGACCGACACTCTCAATCTTCTCGTCTCTCGAGTCTCTCTATACAAATAGGGTTACGAGTTGGAAACTAAAAACCAATTTACCATGCTGCTACTCTTACAGTTAGGGCTCCTTTACTTTCTGAGGCGACAGAGATGGGTGGTTAGCAACAAATAAATACAATGGAATCACACCATTCTAAAAGCATGCATATCAACAAAACGACACGAAAGTCCCAAACCTGTCAATCCTCATCTCAATTTAGTTTGGCTGCTATAAAGATTTGTTAACCCATTTGTTAATACCATGTCGTTAACAAGTGCTGGGATCCCATTGTATGGGCCTACTGTTAGTACACTGAAGGGATAGAGAGCTCGGGAGGGAGGGAAAGAGCAGCGCGTGCGCAACTCATTAGAAGCAGCTCGTGCCTGGTGCTACACAGCGGCATACAGAGAGTCATTTTAGAACTGCACACAGCGATGAAATAGTCACCGGCCAAGTCGACTGATTCGCCTTTGTACTTAAATGCAAGGTATTCATTCCAGTGATATTAAACAACATAGTTAGCCTACGTTTTCGGGTTTGCGAGGCCGAGGCAGTATTCTTCAAAATCGATGTAGGTTAATATTTGGTTTCTGTAAAGGCTACGCTTCAGACACACAAAGCTTCATGCTTGCAACCCTGTTATTCCACATTCCAAAGGGCTGGGCATACACTGAAGCATAGCCATCACCTGTCAATCCTCCATCTAACGTTCTACATGTATCGATGAATCCATAGCACCATACGTTTTCTCTGTGGGATCCATGAAGAACTGCATCCTCCCTGAAACTGATCCCGTGGTCGTGGGAAACAACCTGCAAAGATAAAAAGCTCGATAAATATCATTACATATTGCTGTTTGCTTGGAAATCAAGGAATGTAACCGGAACTGCACGTTTAGCTTTCATATGCCTATTTTTCCAATCAAATCAAACTGTATTGGTTGCGGGGGTAGGCTACATGGGTACAATGTTTAAGAGGGTTATAATTGAAATTTGAGTAACAGCCTTCCCCCTAAAGTTTAGCATGATTGACCCACTCTCCAATTAGCCTGGCCTGGGTATGCGCTGGCTTGCTTAACTTGGCCCCATCAGACTATATTCTCGTGTGAACATGCATTTTTGGGTAAGGATGAGGATACTGTGTTGAAAATGCACTGCCTATAATCGGCTGTAAACGAAAGCATGTTTAACAACGCTGGTCCCTTGCTTGACTGTAACAGCTTTGTCTGTGTGTGTTGTGTTTCTCCAGCAGAGAGCGCCTTCCACTCAGAGCGCGCCAGCCCAAGCAAGACTCAATGCCGGCGAAAACAATGTCTTCACACACCATTTGTGCTTTACAACAGCTCTGCAACATGTCCCGTTGTTGGTCTAAAGCATATTTAAATTGCATACAATATTTCAGATGCGTTATCAACCTGTGAAATTTTTGTTTGTGTGTAATGATAAAGTATTAATTCCGGGAAATAGGAGCGTGTCTCTTCTTGAAATATTGGAGTTCGTATGTGCATGTCGGCGCCTTTTTGACATTAGAATTATTCCAAAATAGTGACAAGGGATCAGCACGCTAAACGTGCACCTCAAAACCAGGGCGTGTAGTCTGGGCATTTCCCTCAGTACAAGGCAAGGAAGCGCTTGTTGGTAGGAGGCAGATTGACATCTATAACCAAATGATTTATGTCCATGAAGAAACACTGAGAATACATTTAGTGTTTTCTATAGAGTAGACTGTTGTGCATATGAGCGAGAGAGAGAAAAGAGAACCGATAACATAGAACAGAGACTCAGATTAAACGTGGTTAACTCTTCACCCCTGCAGTCTCTGGGCTCCTCATTAGACCAGTCTCTCTGGCCACTGCGGCCATGATAGCATCAGCAGTCATTTTGTTTGGTCTAACCAGCTGTTTTAATACCTCCCCTGTGCTCCGTTAATTGTGCCCCGTTCACTGTGCCCCGTTCACTGTGCCCCGTTCACTGTGCTCCGTTAATTGTGCCCCGTTCACTGTGCCCTGGCTCTTATGACCATCTAGCTACAGCCATGCCCCTGGCACATAGCCTGCAGCGGGACACACACGCACCTCACAGGGGCATACACACAAAAACACACAATCACCTCACATCTAGCTGTCTCTTTCTTTCTCTCTCACACTACACTACACACACGCACGCACGCACCTACACGCACACACACACACACACACACACACACACACACACACACACACACACACACACACACACACACACACACACACACACACACACACACACACACACACACACACACACACACACACACACACACACACACACACACACACACACACACACACACACACACACACACACACACACACACACACACACACACACACACACAGGTGTGGTAGGGCTGTGAACATGACCGTGGAGGTTGGTTGTGAGGTGTGGTAGGGCTGTGAACATGACCGTGGAGGTTGGTTGTGAGGTGTGGTAGGGCAGTGAACATGACCGTGGAGGTTGGTTGTGAGGTGTGGTAGGGCTGTGAACATGACCGTGGAGGTTGGTTGTGAGGTGTGGTAGGGCTGTGAACATGACCGTGGAGGTTGGTTGTGAGGTGTGGTAGGGCTGTGAACATGACCGTGGAGGTTGGTTGTGAGGTGTTGTAGGGCTGTGAACATGACCGTGGAGGTTGGTTGTGAGGTGTCGTAGGGCTGTGAACATGACCGTGGAGGTTGGTTGTGAGGTGTGGTAGGGCTGTGAACATGACCGTGGAGGTTGGTTGTGAGGTGTGGTAGGGCTGTGAACATGACCGTGGAGGTTGGTTGTGAGGTGTGGTAGGGCTCTGAACATGACCGTGGAGGTTGGTTGTGAGGTGTGGTAGGGCTGTGAACATGACCGTGGGGGTTGGTTGTGAGGTGTGGTAGGGCTGTGAACATGACCGTGGGGGTTGGTTGTGAGGTGTGGTAGGGCTGTGAACATGACCGTGGAGGTTGGTTGTGAGGTGTGGTAGGGCTGTGAACATGACCGTGGAGGTTGGTTGTGAGGTGTGGTAGGGCTGTGAACATGACCGTGGAGATTGGTTGTGAGGTGTGGTAGGGCTGTGAACATGACCGTGGAGGTTGGTTGTGAGGTGTGGTAGGGCTGTGAACATGACCGTGGAGGTTGGTTGTGAGGTGTGGTAGGGCTGTGAACATGACCGTGGAGGTTGGTTGTGAGATGTGGTAGGGCTGTGAACATGACCGTGGGGGTTGGTCATCAGAGCCGGACAGTGCTATGCTGCAGCCTGCTTCGTGCACAGTGGGCAACATGGGGAGATGGTATTAGTCTGCCCCCCCCCGAGAGACAGGTGTGGCTGCTAGGTCTGTGAGCCAGCAGAACTTCCCAGCTCTACTATAATAGAACAGGGAAATACTGCAAAGGTTGACATTCATCATATTGAAACTTCTTCTGTAAGTGCAAATGACATACACAACACTTAGCCTGATCTCATAGATTAGACGCAATATAGTAAATGTAAATCCGGGACACTCAAATGAGTATGATATGTTTCGTTTAGTATGGTTACATAAGATAGAAGGTTACTTAAGGGGCAACAACTAAAGTAGGGTAATTGATTGTGATGGATCGGTAAGTGTATAACGCTAATATCTTGCAACCCAAAGGTTTCGTGGTCAAATTTCATGATGGACAACTTTACCTAATTAGCAACTTTGCAACTACTTACTACTTTTTTAGATACTTTGCAACTACTTAGCATGTTAGCCAACCCTAACCCTAACCATATCCTTAACCTTAACACTAACCTTAACCCTAACCTTAACCCTTAACCCCTAACCCCTAACCCCTAACCCTAAACCCTACCCTAGTTAACATTAGCCATCTAGCTAGCATTAGCCACCAAGCTATTGTTACTAAAAACAAATTGTAATTCGGAAAATATCATACAAAATGGATGATGGACATCCACAAATTAATACCTACCATATGAAACGTAACATATCATTCTAATTGTAGGGTCCTGGATTTTCCTTTACTGTGTTATGTCTACCCCTGACTCCAGGTTGCAACACTTCATAGAAAAATCTGTATCTTTCTCAAATCTATAGTGTGAATTGCATCCTTCATCAGAGCTGCTCAAACACACACTCACTCTCTTCAGATTGTGTTTAAGTGTTCTTGTCTCTATGTCACTCTCTGATACTGGAGTGTCCGTCAGTCACACGCTGACTCTGTCCTTGCCCACTCCCTCTCCGTCTCCCCAGACCAAACGTGAGTTTATGTCAGTCACTTAATTGTCTGCCTGTTTCCTCCTCCTGTCCTCACATCTTTCATCATCTCTCTCTCAGACTCTCCGGACACTCTGTATTTCTCTCGGCGAGGTTTGGTGCTGCTGTTGCTGCCGAGTGAATTTATTACAGACATTAATCTCACTGTCTGCGTGGCTGTGGTCGTGCGTCCAACCGGCGCTGTTTGCTCCTCTCAGCAGGATGTTGTTCTTTCTAAGGCACTGCGGCTGGAGAGCTGGCTGACCCCAACATGACAACCCCCACCACAGACACCCCCAAACCCTTACCCCTTCAAACATTATATCCCAAACCCTCAAACCCCAAATACTCAAACCCCCTACAATATACATTCACACCCCAATGGCCAAATAGTCTCTTAACATCAATTAAAAGCAACCATATTATTATTAGTTTGAATGACGTGGGAGAATTAGTGAGACAGACACGATAGTGAAATGTTTCAACCATTGATATATACATTTCACAGAACCTTACTCTACCTGGTTCTTGTACTTCAGTCCTCCAGAGCTTCAGGTCAGCAGTCCTCTTGACTTCAGGTTAGGCTGCAATCCTTCATCTCCACAATCCCCTTCTCCACAATCCCCTTCTCCACAATCCCCTTCTCCACAATCCCCTTCTCCACAATCCCCTTCTCCACAATCCCCTTCTCCACAATCCCCTTCTCCACAATCCCCTTCTCCACAATCCTTCATCTCCACAATCCCCTTCTCCACAATCCCCTTCTCCACAATCCCCTTCTCCACAATCCCCTTCTCCACAATCCCCTTCTCCACAATCCTTCATCTCCACAATCCCCTTCTCCACAATCCCCTTCTCCACAATCCACTTCTCCACAATCCCCTTCTCCACAATCCCCTTCTCCACAATCCCCTTCTCCACAATCCTTCATCTCCACAATCCCCTTCTCCACAATCCCCTTCTCCACAATCCCCTTCTCCACAATCCCCTTCTCCATTTTCAGGGTTCATTTCGTTCTTCTTTTTATTTTGCAGTTAGCTAAAGGGTTGGAGTCGTTCAGGGCCTTTTTATATTCATTCTCAAAAACACAGTCCTACTATTCATTGTTGTTGTGTGGGACTAAATGGGCTCTTATTTATCTCTGTGGATGACATATGAGTAGATCATGGTTGGTAGAAGAGAGACCAGAGACCCCTGTTAGTGCAGCAGCCTATTGCTAGTAGTGCTGGACGTCTGTTAATTCTGCCACAATGCATATCTATATTCATTAACTGGAGTGACGCAATACTCTACAGACCAAATGCTGCTGGCTATGCTTTTCCCCCTCCGCTTGTATGTTTGTTTGTTTTACTGAGGAAGTTGAAATGAGACCAAATGCAGAAATTAGGAACGGCCAGGACCCCCTTGTGAATGCTCTGGGGAGAGCTAAGATGTTGTTCCCACGCATGCAGACCAGGAAGTCTGTGAGTGTATGTTTCTTTGGCGGTGTGTCTGGAACATATGTTGTAGTGGGGATTCAGACAGCAGTTTTTCCTGACAGTGTAGTATAGCTTTGATCGGTGAAGGACTCATTGACAATGACACCAGGACAAAGAAAGGTGTGTGTGTGTTAGAACTCTGACAGTCCTTTGAACCTTTGAAGTTGTGTCTGTCAGACATAAGGGACCCAACCCATCCTGCTTTCCTGGTTCAAAACTGTTTCCACCCTCCACCTCTGCACAAGGAGTTTATCAGGCTCCTGCGTGTTGCAGTGGTCTAAGACACTGCATCTCAGTGCAAGTGGCGTTACTGCAGTACATTGTTTGAATCCAGGCTGCATCACATCCAGCCGTGATTGGGAGTCCCATAGGGCACCACCAAATTGGCCCAGATTCGTCCAGGTTTGGCTGGGGTAAGCTGTCATTGTAAATAAGGATTTGTTCTTAACTGACTTGCAGAGTTAAATAAAGGTTAAATATTATTATTATTTTTTAAATCAGGAGGCTGTTGCCATGGAGACTGTCCCCTACTGGTGGTAACCATAGAAACTTCCTTGTCTGGCTCCCACAGCGGGCGAGGAAGAGAGAGGGTTGTTTTGGCAGACATTAACCCTTGAACTCTCTTCACCGCTGTCTCCCTACCCTCTCCAAGATGCAGGATGAAAGAGAGGAGAGAAAGAGAGAGATAGAGAGGAGGGAAAGAGAGAGATAGAGAGGAGAGAAAGAGAGAGATAGAGAGGAGGGTGAAAGAGAGGAGAGAAAGAGAGAGATAGAGAGGAGGGAAAGAGAGAGATAGAGAGGAGGGTGAAAGAGAGGAGAGAAAGAGAGAGATAGAGAGGAGGGTGAAAGATGATAAGCAACAAACATCATCTGCAGCTCAAAGACCCAGATGACAGGCAGCAGAGAATAGACAATTGAAAAGAGACAAGAGCTCCCTGATCTTTCAAAGCTTCGTGCTTGATAAACAGCCATTAATCACTGAGCTACAGAAGCAATGTGCTGGAGAAACACTTAGGTACTCCAGAATCTAAACCCCATAATGAGCAATGCGAAAATCAGAGAACACAGTCAATGGTTAACAGTCTGATTGGAATATTCCTAGATTTCTAAATGAGCCCTTTGGAGATCAGTAGAGTTCATGAGAATATGCAGTCAGACACCATCATTTGTACATCAAATCAAACGTATTTATAAAGCCCTTTTTAAATTAGCAGATGTCACAAAGCGCTTATACAGAAAGCAAGCCTAATACCCCAAAGAGCAAGCAATGCAGAAGAAGAAGCACGGTGGTTTGGAAAAACTCCCTAGAAAAGGCAGGAACCTAGGAAGAAACCTAGAAAAGAACCAGGCTCTGAGGGGAGGCCAGTCCTCTTCTGGCTGTGCTGGGTAGAGAGGAACCAGGCTCTGAGGGGAGGCCAGTCCTCTTCTGGCTGTGCTGGGTAGAGAGGAACCAGGCTCTGAGGGGAGGCCAGTCCTCTTCTGGCTGTGCTGGGTAGAGAGGAACCAGGCTCTGAGGGGAGGCCAGTCCTCTTCTGGCTGTGCTGGGTAGAGAGGAACCAGGCTCTGAGGGGAGGCCAGTCCTCTTCTGGCTGTGCTGGGTAGAGAGGAACCAGGCTCTGAGGGGAGGCCAGTCCTCTTCTGGCTGTGCCCAGTGGAGATTCATTTACAAGTTACTGGATCATTATAATACATACACAGGGCTCATCTAGCAACTTGATAAAGATGTATATCAGTATGGTATTACTTAGCAGTATTGTTCCAATGTTATGCTTGTGATTTCACTTATACTTGTCCATTGTACTCTACATACCATTTACCAACCATTGCTGTCTTCTTGGTGGACCGTCGTTGTGATCTCCTAATGCATTATGAGGCTTCACCGTATCCACTGAGCTATATGGTCAAATGATTTGACCTCTCAGTATGCATAGTCAATAAACAATTCATTTCAGAGTAGGTGAATGAAGGTTTGATGTAAAAGCTGGTGTTCTTCAGGAGAGATCAACGGGAGTCTGGCCATTCAGCAGGGCTGAGCCTTTCTGACTGGGCACCACAACACAGACAGGAGTGGACGTGTGGGAGAGACTGAGAGTGAAGTATATATGCCTACCCTCCTCCTCCTCCGACCAATGCAGATCAATGTCTGTTCTCTCTCTCTCTCTCTCTCTCTCTCTCTCTCTCTCTCTCTCTCTCTCTCTCTCTCTCTCTCTCTCTCTCTCTCTCTCTCTCTCTCTCCCTCTCCCTCTCTCCCTCTCCCTCTCTCCTCTCTCCCTCTCTCCCTCTCTCCCTCTCCCTCTCTCCCTCTCCCTCTCCCTCTCTCCCTCTCTCCCTCTCTCCCTCTCTCCCTCTCCCTAGCAACAATGTCCCACCGTGAGGCAAATATACTGATGTGCTGTGCATGGACGAATGCCTGTTTCCAAACAGGCGACAACATCAGTCTCATTTTTATGAAAGAAAACTTTATTGAGTGATTTATAAACAAAACACATTACCACTGTATCCATTTAGGGCAAATAAAAAAACGGAAAGAAATGCAATTTCACAATTTTACAGTCATAGTAGATGAGCAGGTGTACAAAAGAAGGTTTTACAACAGATCAGTACTGCCCAGTAGACCAGGACAGCACCACCACTGTTCACCACCGTACTCTAAATAAAGAATGACAGCGTGAACGCTCACTAAACACAAGCATACACTACATATACCATTTTTACATTGGACTTTTTTTCTGTCATTTTTTAACATTTTATCTGTTGAAAGGGGGTGGAAGGGAAAATATAGCTCATCACAGGATCATACATATTTCAATTACAATATTAGTGTTAGGTAGAGCATCATGTCAAAGCCGGACACAAAACGTATTATTATTATATTTTTTTTTATATATTTTTTTTGAGTTCCTTTTCTTTGCTTGTTCTCAAAAACGAAAATGATATTTTGGTAAAACAAAATGAACAGAGTTGCATTCAAGGCCATCACACTATTAGCATTTACAAATATCTAAGAGGTTAAGTTAACGTATAACACCACTGTGGAGTGTGTAGGATGTTATATGCACAAGATGCATGGTAGAGACGGTACACACAAATATCTCCTTTGCGAGTCATGAAGTAAAATGATAATACAAAATAATAAAATCATAACCATCTATTTCTATATATATATATTTCTCTATATACTATGTTTCCTTTGGGACTTACATGCAGCAGCCACTGTAGTGGAGTGAAGTCATACTGAGCTGCAGAACTTGGGGGGGGGTGGCAACAACTTACAGGCAAGGGAAGGAGGAACCAATAGAAGCAGGGCTGAACCATGTCTCCGCTCCTTCACAAAACCTCCTGAAAGAGGATTGGTGGGATAGAGCTGTGGGGTAGGAATCCTTAGATGCTCGTATTTAGTCATGAATAATGTAATAATCAGGTTACACATCGCATTTATTAATGCAAAGGCAATGTATGAAAAGCAAGTCTAAATCTACATTTATCGTGTACATAAAAGCCAATGGGTGACCTACTGTTTTCATATATGTTTACCCAGGAACATGGAGGACAGGGACAGCCCTCAGCACCATGCCCCAGACCTCCATCCCTGTCCCCATCCCACCTCGTCCCCTCTCGCCAGTGACCACAAACAGGAATGAACAGCGTAGTATTCACAAGTTAAAAGCACTCAACCGTTTTGCACTTAGAGGCATCTGACATTGGCTAACAGAGTACTGGACCACCGGCACCGACTGGGTTCTACAGGCCTCACACATATTTCCTGATCCCAGCACAACACAAGGTTCAGAGTAGGCCTTCCCAGTTCACCCTGAATGAACAGGGGGTTAGAGGGGGGGTCTATGGCCAGAAAAAGAGAGAGATAAAGGGCAGGGGGGGACAAGAAGAAGCACTGCAGATCAGTTAAAGCTAACAAAACAGAGAAGGAAATAGTGGCTCTTCTCCAACAAATAAAAAGAGAAAAAGATTCACAAATGTCATCATCATCATCATCACGTGAAGAAGCAGTCTGTGGTTGGGGTAAGGGAGGGGTGGTGTGGGGTTGAGGGTGGAAAGCTCAGGGGAGTGGGGAGGATAGAGATCAGGTTGGGTATCAGGTAAAGGATGGTTGCTACCAAACATTCAGAGCAGAAAGCATCAGGCTTTTGCTGAGTAGCAGGGGAGAGATCATCTTTAGCTAGAGACACTCCTGCTATTCTACAAGGTTCCAACTGAGCCCTGATCAACAAGCTGGATCACAGGCCAACTCAGCTGGACTCGTCTCTTTCGTTCTCAAGATAATCTGAAGTGTTCCTCCTTTCTCTCATTCCCTCTTTCTCTGTCTTCGCATTGAGCTGTTGGCTCCTTTGAGAGAGAGGGATCTCCTTGAGCTGTTGGCTGCTTTGAGAGACAGGGATTTCATTGAGCTGTTGGCTGCTTTGAGAGAGAGGGATCTCATTGAGCTGTTGGCTGTTTTGAGAGACAGGGATCTCCTTGAGCTGTTGGCTGCTTTGAGAGAGAGGGATCTCATTGAGCTGTTGGCTGTTTTGAGAGAGAGGGATCTCATTGAGCTGTTGTCCGAGAGGGATTCATTGAGCTGTTGGCTGCTTTGAGAGAGAGAGAGAGAGATCTCATTGTCCCAGAATAGAGTATTGAGCAGACCAACCAGGAGTTATTGCAGGGGATGCAGCTGTGTCGATACTGAGACGCTAGATCTACAGTACACGTGTGTACTGCTAAGGAGACTGTACTGCTAAGGAGACTGTACTGCTAAGGAGACTGTACTGCTAAGGAGACTGTACTGCTGGGGGAAAAGCTTGCGTTTTGTATGAAACATATTGTTATTTGTTCGCTGTGGTTTGTTGGCAGCTCCTAGATTTTGTACCTCTCTCCAGGTCTCAGGTGTTCTCAGTGTCCATGTTTGTGAGTGTGTGTGTGTGTGTCAATGTGTATGTGTGTATCATTGACAGCCATGTTTTCCTTGCCGGCTCAGGGAACACTGACAGATAGAGAACGCGATAGGAAGCTGCAGCAGCAGTGTCATGTTAGCCTTTAGCCCCAGCTTTAGCGAACTCTCTCCTGTGCTATTTACAAGTGTGAGTGTCCAGCTCTAAACATCTAGCGCTGTCTGTGTCTTCGAGTTACTTTCTTTTCTTCTTCTTGACATTTGCTTTTTTTGTTCTTTTTCCGAGGCTGGCACAGAGCTGTTTTCTTCTCATCCTCGGATTTTCTTTTCCTTTCAAAGAAAAGAGATTATACAACATGGTGGGAAAGGGTAAGACCGAGGTGCCAACGTATCCGTGGGAGAGAAGGTGAAAAGCAGAGGGCAAGGGGAGACAGTAGCTCTCGTCCCCTTGCTGAGAAGAGTGGGAGGGTATTATTTGGCTCAGGGTGTATAGGCAGGCACCAGGGGGCATGGAGGAAAATGCATCAATACATTTTTTGTCTCATCAAGGCATGATTATTAAGCAATTACCCAAGACAGGGATTTGGAGGAGACGTTAAACTACAGTAATCTTGGTAAGGCCAGATTATTATCAGAGAGAGTTAGAAAGACCTGGGCTATTATCTTTGTTCCAGGGTATTGAGCAGAGGACGGCAGTGTGACTTTGTCTGCCTGTCTGTGTTACTGAGCCAGAGATGATGAAGTTGAACTGGGGATCTCTCTTTTCACCTGTTGTCTCAAATACTTGTATTTTTGTTACCAGGTGGACTTTGGTTGGTACCCCTGTTTTAACAGCTCCCTTTCCTTCTCTTCCTCGTCCTCCTCCTCCGCTACTCGTCATCATCCTTCCCCTTATCCTTCTTATCCTTCTTCTCCTTCTTCTTCTTCTTCTTCTTCTTGGCCTCCTCCTTCTTTCCGAAAGTGATGAAGTCGCTCTTGTCGTCCTCTCCTCCCTGCTGGCGGATTGAGATGATTGCGGGGGATCCGGGGATGATAAAGGCTTCGGGGGGGACCTCGCCAGGCTTCAGGTGCTGGGGGGGCCCACCGGGACCGCCTGCACCGTAACGGAAGTGCCAGCTGTTACTATCCACTCCGGCTCCCATGGGCGGGGACGTCTCTCCACCCTCAGCATCTAGGGAGAGAGAGAAAGATGGGGGGTTATTGATGTTGAGATAGAATCATCAATCTCATCTATGGTGCATAAAGGGAACAAAGTAAGATCAGTGTTACTGTCATTGTCATGGCGATGGACACTTCACAGAAAAACATGAGAAACCTCTGCCATATCAGACTGCATCCTGTGGTGATGCATCATGACACAGTCCACACTGTGCTGCATTGAAAAACTACAGGAGTACTCTGATCACCCTGACTCCCATTGTGATGTCACTAATCCACATAAACAGCCATAACACCCCTCAAAAGAAAGGGGTGGCGACTCAGAATGCAAGCTTTCAATTGCTTCCACTGGTAAGCGGCTATACAGAATCAAAGCGTCGGTCACACCTGTCCTTCCCACGTCTAGCGTCCTCGATTGGTGCTATGAGATAAGACATGAATCGCTCCATCACGCCGGGAGAAGCAGGGAAAGGTCAGGGAATAAAGACATGGCATTTGAAAGGAAAGCCAACAAGCAGTTTACAGACTGAGTGCTTGTTCTGGGAGATGACTGTGCTTAAACTTCCGTCACAGATCACCACTGAAGCGCTAAACTAAAAAAGTTCAATACAGAATGTTCCTGTTCAATAGAAGTGGTTATGGCACAGACTGAAGAGCCTACATTATACACAGTATACAGCTGTGTGTGTATGTGTGTGTGCGTGCTTGTGTCAAAATCAAATCAAATGTATTTATAAAATCCTTTTTACATCAGCAGATGTCACAAAGTGCTTATACAGAAAGCCAGCCTAAAACCCCAAACAGCAAGCAATGCAGAGGTAGAAGCACGGTAGCAAGGAAAAACTCCCTAGAAAGGCAGTAACCTAGAAATAAACATGGAGAGGAACCAGGCTCTGAGGGGTGGCCAGTGCTCTTCTGGCTGTGCTGGGTAGAGAGGAACCAGGCTCTGAGGGGTGGCCAGTGCTCTTCTGGCTGTGCTGGGTAGAGAGGAACCAGGCTCTGAGGGGTGGCCAGTCCTCTTCTGGCTGTGCTGGGTAGAGAGGAACCAGGCTCTGAGGGGTGGCCAGTGCTCTTCTGGCTGTGCTGGGTAGAGAGGAACCAGGCTCTGAGGGGTGGCCAGTCCTCTTCTGGCTGTGCTGGGTAGAGAGGAACCAGGCTCTGAGGGGTGGCCAGTGCTCTTCTGGCTGTGCTGGGTAGAGAGGAACCAGGCTCTGAGGGGTGGCCAGTCCTCTTCTGGCTGTGCTGGGTAGAGAGGAACCAGGCTCTGAGGGGTGGCCAGTCCTCTTCTGGCTGTGCTGGGTAGAGAGGAACCAGGCTCTGAGGGGTGGCCAGTCCTCTTCTGGCTGTGCTGGGTAGAGAGGAACCAGGCTCTGAAGGGTGGCCAGTCCTCTTCTGGCTGTGCTGGGTAGAGAGGAACCAGGCTCTGAAGGGTGGCCAGTGCTCTTCTGGCTGTGCTGGGTAGAGAGGAACCAGGCTCCGAGGGGTGGCCAGTCCTCTTCTGGAGATTATAAGAGTACATGGCCATTAAGACCAGATCGTTCTTCAAGATTTCCAAACATTCATGGATGACCAGCCGGGTGTGTGTTTGCATGTGTGTGTGCAAGATGTGTCAGTCAGTAGCTTCAACAACAGCGAACTAAACCCTCTCCAACACTCAGTATTGTAAGTGGTCTCCAGTTAGTTAAACAAGGCTGTACTCAGTGCTTTGAGACAGACAGGTGTGACACAGCCTCTCTATACTGCCTCCATCTCTAGACACATGTCATGACTCACTGCAGCAGAGCAGAGTGACTCTTGGCTCAGCTCTCAGCTCTCCCCTCCCGACCCCATCAGTCTACCCAAGGAGAGAGAGCACTCCCCTGTACACATAAATAATACAATTAAAGGGGCGAGAGTGCACACATAAATAGCTTCTCATTAAAGGAGATGGGGATGGCAGAGGTGCCTGCTCGGTCAAACTAACTGTGACTCTGCGTTATTCAAAGTGTGTGTGTGTTTGTGTGTGTATGTGTGTGTGTGTTGACAACCCAGGGTTCTTGTAACAAAGCTCCCACACCAACTTGAAGACCCAAGGATCCAGATAGGATTTGTTCTAACTACCCCGTTATGTCTTCTCAGTCGCCTAACTCACATCAAACTAAAACGAGATACACACACACACACACACACACACACACACACACACACACACACACACACACACACACACACACACACACACACACACACACACACACACACACACACACACACACACACACACACACACACACACACACACACACACACACACACACACAGCAAAAAAACTCCCCACAACACTTTCCCTCGTTCCTCACAGCTATGACCTAGTTTCTACACTTCCTTCACATTTCTCCATTTATTTCTCTCTCTTTTTGACTTCCTTCCAAAGTGGAGTTTAACAAAACTGTATTCACCCAAGTAGAATGAACTGTGTCTGGAAGAGGGAGTGCTGGCCTCATAATACCCAGGGTATGGAAGCCCATCTCACCATTCCCTGTCCTCCCCAACCAGGCCTCTATTGGACAGTTAGGAGGGCATGTCGTGCCCTGGTACAGTCTAATAAAAAAATATAAAAAATGTAACCTTTATTTAACGAGGAAAGTCAGTTAAGAACACATTCTTATTTACAATGACGGACTACACCGGCCAAACCTGGACGACGCTGGGCCAATTGTGCGCCGCCATATTGGACTCCCAATCACAGACAGATGTGATACAGCCTGGATGGTCAAAGTACTTTCAACTCAAATTCCCATCAACGTAACTATTTGTCTTGACAGATGTGCTAAAGGCAGCCAAAATACCTTGGATATATATACAGCACCAGTCAAACGTTTGGACAAACCTACTCATTCAAGGGGTTTTCTTTATTTTGAATATTTTCTACATTGTAGAAAAGTAGTGAAGACATCAAAACTATGAAATAACAGATATAGAATCATGTAGTAACCAAAAATGTGTTAAACCAATCAAAATCTATTTTATATTTGAGATTCTTCGAAGTAGCCACCCTTTGCCTTGATGACAACATTGCACAATCTTGGCATTCTCTCAACCAGCTTCATGAGGTAGTCACGTGGAATGCATTTTAATTAACAGGTGTGCCTTGTTAAAAGTTCATTTGTGTAATTTATTTCCATCTTAACGCGTTCGAGCCAATCAGTTGTATTGTGACAAGGTAGGGGTGGTATACAGAAGATAGCCCTATTTGGTAAAATACCAAGTCCATATTATGGCAAGAACAGCTCAAATAAGCAAAGGGACATGAAGGTCAGTCAATCTGGAACATTTCAGTGCAGTCGCAAAAACCATCAAGTGCTGTGATGAAACTGGCTCTCATGAGGACCCGCACAAGGAAAGTAAGACCCAGAATTACCTCTGCTGCAGAGGATAAGTTCATTAGAGTTAACTGCACCTCAGATTGCAGCCCAAATAAATGCTTCATAGAGTTCAAGTAACAGACACATCTCAACATCAACTGTTCAGAGACTACGTGAATCAGGCCTTCATGGTCAAATTGCTGCAAAGAAACTACTACTAAAAGGACACCAATAAGAAGAGACTTTATTGGGCCAAGAAACACGAGCAATGGACATTAGACTGGTGGAAATATGTCCTTTGGTCTGATGAGTCCAAATTTGAGATTGTTGGTTCCAACCTCTGTAATCTTTGTGAAACGCAGAATAGGTGAACGGATCATCTCATGGTGTGGTTCCCACCGTGAAGCATGGAGGAGGAGGTGTGATGGTGTGGTTCCCACCGTGAAGCATGGAGGAGGAGGTGTGATGGTGTGGTGGTGCTTTGCCGGTGACACTGTCTGTGATGTATTTAGAATTCAAGGCACACTTAACCAGCATGGCTAATACAGCATTCTGCAGCGATACGCCACACAGAGCCACACAGAGCCACACAGAGCCTTGCCAAGTATTCACCCCTTTGGGGTCTTTCCAATTTTGTTGCATTACAACATGTAATGGACAGACACAAAATAGTCCAAATTGGTGAAGTGAAAAGAAAAACATGACTTGTGAAAGGGAAAAAAAAGAAAAAAGGGAAAGTGGTGTGTATATGTCTTCACCCCCTTTACTATGAAGCCCCTAAATGAGATCTGGTGCAACCAGCTACCTTCAGAAGTCACATCATTAGTCAAATAATGTCCATCTGTGTGCAAACTAAGTGTAACATGATCTGTCACACGATCGTAGTATATATATACACCTGTTCTGAAAGGCAACACAGTCTGCAACACCACTAAGCAAGGGGCAGCACCAAGCAAGCAGCACCATGAAGACCAAGGAGCTCTCCAAATAGGTCAGGGACAAAGTTGTGGAGAGGTACAGATCAGGGTTGGGTTATAAAAAAATATCTGAAACTTTGAACATCTCACGGAGCACCATTAAATCCCTTATAAAAAATGGAAAGAATATGGCGCCACAACAAACCTGTCAAGAGAAGGCCGCCCACCAAAACTCACAGACCAGGCAAGGAGGGCATTAATCAGAGGCAACAAATAGACCAAAGATAACCCTGAAGGAGCTGCAAAGCTCCACAGCGGAGATTGGAGTATCTGTCCATAGGACCACTTTAAGCTGTACACTCCACAGAGCTGGGCTTTACAGAAGAGTGGCCAGAAAAAAAACATTCACATTCGCCATTAAAAAAATAAGCAAACATGTTTGGTGTTCAGCAAACATATGGAGGAAGGTACTCTGGTCAGATAAGACTAAAATTGAGATTTTTAGCCATCAAGGAAAACGCAATGTCTGGCACTAACCCAACACCTCTCATCACCCCACGAACAACATCCATGGAGGATGCAGCATCATGCTGTGGGGATATTTTTCATCGGCGGGGACTGGGAAACTGGTCAGAATTGAAGGAATAAAGATTGCCGTTAAGTAAAGCGATGTTCTTGAGGGAAACCTGTTTGAGTCTTCCAGAGATTTGAGACTGGGACGGAGGTTCACCTTCCAGCAGGACAATGACCCTAAGCATCCTTCTAAAGCAACACTTGAGTGGTATAAGGGGAAACATTTAAATGTCTTGGAATGGCCTAGTCAAAGCCCAGACCCCAATCCAATTGAGAATCTGTGGATAGTTATGCACGCTTAAGTTTTCTGTTTTTTTGTTGTCATATTTCTTGTTTGTTTCACTATTTTAAAAAATTATTTAGCATCTTCAAAGCGGTATGTTGTGTAAATCAAATTATACAAACCCCCTTAAATCTATTTTAATTCCAGGTTATAAGGCAACAAAACAGGACAAATACTTTCGCTAGGCACTGTAAGGGCTATTAGACAAAGAAGGAGAGCGATGGAGTGCTCCATCAGATGACCTGGCCTCCACAATCACCCGACCGCAGAGTGAAGGAAAAGCAGCCAAAAAGTGCTCTGCATATGTGGAAACTCCTTCAAGACTGTTGGAAAAGCATTCCTCATGAAGCTGGTTGAGAGAATGCCAAGAGTGTGCAAAGCTGTCTTCAAGGCAAAGGGTGACTACTTTGAAGAATCTCAAATATAAAACATATTTTCATTTGTTTACCACTGTTTTGCTTACTACATGATTCCATATGTGTTATTTCATAGTTTTGATGTCCTCACTATTATTCTGCAATGTCGAAAATAGTAAAAAGAAAGAAAAACCCTTGAATGAGTAGGTGTGTCCAAACTTTTGACTTGTACTGTACATGTACAGAAGAACGGGACTAGGTTTTAAGGACTGTGAAGCACCCCATGGGGCAGAGCCCCATCCCTTGGTACAGGGCAAGAGTTCCGTGAGTCAGTTTTGATCAGCCAGTACAGTCTCATCTAGCAGGTAGTAATTGATGTTGCCAGAGGGAGGCATTGTTACATGGCTTCAAAGAACAGGAACAAGACAACAGATCTAGCCTGCCCCCACCTTCACCACCTCCACCAGCACCATCACATTCACCACTTCCACCACCTCCACCTCCTTCACCACCTCCTTCACCCCCTCCACCATCACCACCTCCACCAAAATCTCCACCTCCACCATATCCACCACATCCACCACCACATCCACCACCTCCACCACACAAAGCTCACAACTAGAACACCGATGCATTCTAAAACTACACTATTCCTCTCTTCTCTGGCTTTATCTCTGAATTCATAAGGAACCAAAATAGGTGTTTCTTACCAAAGCATTTTTAAGTGCTTTAAACAGCAGCTGAGGGACTAAGCAAAAACAGATTTTATGACAATTAGTGACCATTAAAACAATTAAAACTATGGATTAGGATGATGTTTACAAATCTCTTTATCCTCCCCTCTTCCTCTTTCTCTCCTCTGCTCAAACCAATCCTCTCATCCCTTCTCCTCCCTCTCCATTTCTCCCTCCCACCTTCTTCTCTCCTCTCTATCTCTCTCCCGCCTTCTTCCCCTGCCGTCCCTTCTCCTTTCCTCCCCCTCCCTGCTCTCACCCCCTCGGTCCCAGCCCGGGCTCTCTGCTGGAGCTGCTGAGAGTGATGGATTGTGGGAGTAAATCCAGGCCAGGCGTGGGCAGCGTCACGCCCCCTGCATGGCACACACTCCTAATCTCTCTTATGGAGTCAAACACTGCAGGAACTCTTTCAGGCTGATGGGATGGTGTCCTATTCACCTCTCTCATACATAGCCTACAGAAGCTGTCCTATTCACCTCTCTCATACATAGCCTACAGAAGCTGTCCTATTCACCTCTCTCATACATAGCCTACAGAAGCTGTCCTATTCACCTCTCTCATACATAGCCTACAGAAGCTGTCCTATTCACCTCTCTCATACATAGCCTACAGAAGCTGTCCTATTCACCTCTCTCATACATAGCCTACAGAAGCTGTCCTATTCACCTCTCTCATACATAGCCTACAGAAGCTGTCCTATTCACCTCTCTCATACATAGCCTACAGAAGCTGTCCTATTCACCTCTCTCATACATAGCCTACAGAAGCTGTCCTATTCACCTCTCTCATACATAGCCTACAGAAGCTGTCCTATTCACCTCTCTCATACATAGCCTACAGAAGCTGTCCTATTCACCTCTCTCATACATAGCCTACAGAAGCTGTCCTATTCATCTCTCTCATACATAGCCTACAGAAGCTGAACCTATTCACCAACCTGGTCTCAGAGCATTTCATATTATTCTGTATGTAAATCCGGGACACTCCATTTTGTATGGTATAGTAAGTTTTGTATGTATTAATTTGTGGATGTCCATCACCCATATCATATGATATGTTAGGAATTACAATTCACATTATGTCTTATGAATTTGCAAAATGTACAATATGTTACAAATTTGCTAAACGTACGATATGATATGAATTTGAAAAACGTATGACATGTTACGAATTCTAGCTAGGTGGCTAGGTGACTAATGTTATCTAGGGGTTAGGGTTAGGGTTAAGGTTAGGGTTATGTTTAGAAGTTAGGTAAGAGGGTTAAGGTTAAGGTTAGGGCAAGGGGAACGTTTAGCTAAAAGGGTTAAGGTTAGGGGAAGGGTTAGCTTAAAAGGTTAAAGTTATGGTTAGGAGAAGTGTTAGCTAACATGCTAAGTAGTTGCAAAATAGTTCAAAAGTAGGTGTGAGTGGCAAATTATCTAAAATGCTCAAGTTGTCTATGATGAGATTCACATTCGCAAACTTTGGATTGCTAGACGTTCGCATTATATGCCTATCCATCCACCATGACCAACCACCGTGCTTTCGTTTTTGTAAAGTAAACACCTGCCTTATGTAACCATACCTAAATGTAACATACCATATTAATTTGACTGTCCCGGATTGACGTTTACTATGTTACGTCTAGTCTATGCGACCAGGCTGTATTCATTCTCGTACATAGTCCTCTTTCTCTACTCTTCTCCCCTACATTGTACACTTGCTCACTTCCCTTCGTGGATTTAAAAGGAAATGACTGGTGTAAGAAATATGGCGGCAACTCTCTAACCAACGCTCAAACTAATCCAATGCTTTTTTAAATACATGGAGAGGATTGCACAATTTGAAAGGAAGGAAACATTATAGAGAATATCCTCACTACTACCAGACATTTTGCATTGTCTTCTCTGTCAGAGGGCACATACCACAGACTGGCCGACAGACAGACGGACACAAACACTATAGTTACAGCAGTCACATAGTCCTACTTCTCACTTCCGATTCTAGACAGAAGTGCTATCTGACCTCCACTGATTTTGTCATCAGAGCCATGAGACCTATGAATAGACAGAGTCAGACAGACAGAAAGACAGAGGGTGAGGATAAGAGGAGAAGAAGAGCAGGAGACAGACACGGTCTCTCTCTCTTTCTCTCTCAGACTCAGAGATAGTGGGAAAGTCATATTAATTTGCTGTGAGAGATCCCACTCTCCCTCTCTGTATCAACCTCAGCTAAATGCCATTATCTGACTCCCAGACAACATTGTGAACTGATTCTGCTCTTTGTAAGGGACAACATTAAGTGAAAGGAGGAATGAGAGGAGAAAAGGAAAGACAGCAATCCTAGAAAGTGGACGGGTATTTACTCTACAATGCCTTTGCTCAGCTTTCCTGCCTCTAGGTAATTTCCTGTCTAAAACGGCTCAGGCAGATGATGAGACACCCGTGATACAAACAAAGAGGATTCCAGAGAGTGATGACTCACTGCGAGAGAGAGAGAGAGCAGGCATTATGGCTTGGTAGAATAGCCTTATAATTGTCTCTGACATATCATGACCAAGCCAAAAGCCCTATGACTGGGTCTGACTGCACATCGGGATATCAAAATCCAGGTCCAAATGAATCTAGCCATCTCTCTTCCCTCCACTCTGAATCCATTAATGCTACATTACTTGCTTGTCTATATCTTTCTATCTTTTTTTGCTCACTGCCCTCAAGCGTCAATTAGATTAGATTCAGCCATAACAATCAAACAGAAAGAGAACATCTGACTGTGTTCCATCATCACATTCCTCGCCCATCACAGATCCACACACGGCCACAGCGACAATCTGATTTGTCGATGGCTGTTGCAGTGCAAAAAATCTCTCTCACTGATTCTCCCTCCCTCCCTCCCTTCTTCCCTCCCTCCCTCCTTCCCGCTCTATCTCCCTCACTTCTTCTGACCTTTCGTCTAATCTAGCGTGAAACCTGGTCCAGCAAACACCCGTCCCTTCCAGTTACTGATAGAGAGCATGCATTATGCCTATCACTGTTGTGGAAACATTATTGTGATTGGAAATTAAACCGCTTGTCCATCACTGATCACTAAGAGGCACATTAGTGATGGGAATGATTTGTTTTACACTGAGATGATCACAGCCTAACACGCTCTCTGTATCAGTGTATCTCTCTCTGTTGTGTTTCTACATTTTTCAGTCTCTTCCTCTGCCTCTGTCTTTAACAAATATATAAATCATAACCCAACACTCTCACACTCCTAGTCTCACACTCTGAGATTTTTTCTCTCTCAGAAGCATATATAGAAAGCAATACACTTCTCTAATGTAGCCTCTCTCTCTCTCTCTCTCTCTCTCTCTCTCTCTCTCTCTCTCTCTCTCTCTCTCTCTCTCTCTCTCTCTCTCTCTCTCTCTCTCTCACGGTTTGTTAATGTCTCCCCTCTTCTCTCTGCTATCCAAGGTTTTCACAGTGACTTAAATCATCCAGGAGCTCCATTTTGCCACGTCTACTTTATTCATCCCCTCGCCTCGCCCCACAATCTATTGGCCGCTTGGGCAGAAG